>NW_011360233.1:211122-211332 GCF_000735185.1 Notothenia coriiceps | reverse complement strand
GGAGAGAGCAGGAGACCAGTGCCACCTCCTCTGCCAGTGGGTCTGGGTGTGTGGGAGAAGGAATATGCTGTGGAGAGAGCTGCTGGGGTGGATGTGTTGGATGTGTTGGATGGAGTAATCCAGGTCTCCGTGAGAGCAAGGAAATCCAGAGACTGCAGGGAAGCGTAGCCAGAGATGAAGTCAGCAGCACAGGCCCCCTGAAACTAGATG
>NW_011360233.1:132988-211079 GCF_000735185.1 Notothenia coriiceps | reverse complement strand
TAGAATTACAAAGAAACAATGAGCTGTCATGTGGGTATATATTAATGCTGCCCATTATGGATACAAGCAATTTTCACCCATTTATTAATTATATGTTTTACATTTGATAACACCAATGTGTTTAATACTGGCAACTTCTAATGGTGGGAAAATGAAAACGTTCCCAGTAGAGACTGGCATTATACGATTTAAAATAAAAACAATAATCATGGCTTGATATTGAGTAAGAAAATGTTTTTATGAACCACACAGCTTCCGGTCTTCAAAGACCCGACCGGACAAAAAGACGTGCTGCAGGCACGAAACATACTACCAATAGAAATACATTGCTTTTAAAAATTGTTCTGTGTGACACGAAAAAAAGGGGGAAATCGTGTTGGTGAACACGAATCAATAGATTCAATGCCGTGACTATAACACGAAATGCACATGTTACACAGATGTATCGCAGTATGATTCACTTAAGATAAAGAACTGCATTTCAGCTGAGGTGAATCATATTTAACGCTACTGAGGTGATAATGTGTCATAAACTCTCTGTTGTAAATAATTGTTACCAATACTTTACAATATTATGAGATTTTCAGCTGACCCTAGCTGAGGTGATTGAGTCACTTTGAGGTGAAGGCTTCTCTTTTGCCTTAACAATGTGAATACACTCCAGCACTTTTAAGTGCCAAACATGTCTTGAGCAAACCTCTTTAGTTATAGCTTTGTAGCTGGCTTGGTCATGACATCAGCAATCATTAACTCAGTAGGGCAGTACTCCAAAGTTAACTTTCCGTTATTCACAGTTTCCCTAATGAAATGGTACTTAATATCAATGTGTTTGCTCCTTTGCCTGTTTACTGGGTTTTTCGCAAGGGCAATAGTACCTTGGTTGTCCTCGTACACCTTTGTTTGTGCATACTGGTATGCGTCTATACCTTTGAGTAGCTGATCTAAATAGATACATTCTTGTATAGCTGACGCTAAAGACATGTATTCTGCCTCACAGGTGGATAATGCCACTGTTGGTTGTTTCTTTGTTTTCCATGAGATCAGAGAGCTTCCTTAGATTGACACAATATCCTGATGTGCTACGCCTGTCTGTTGCATCTGATGCCCAGTCAGCATCACAGTACACTTTTAGACCTAGTGCCTCTCTGTCATTTCTCTTAAAGCATAACTCCTGTTCTGTTGTGCCTTTTAGATATCTGAACACATGTTTTACTGTGTTCCAATGTTCCTCTGTTGGTTCAGCCAAGTGCTGAGATAGTTTACTGACCACAAAACCTATATCTGGTCTAGTACATGTGGACAAGTAAATTAAACTTCCCACTGCCTCTCTGTATTTAGTTGGGTCTGTCCATTTTTCTGAATCAACTGTTTGTTCACGTGTTGGCTCACATGGGGTCCCCCTGGCCTTGCAATCCTGCATTTCAAACCTCTCTAGGATTTTGCTTATATATTTATTTTGAGACATTTTAACTTCACCTTCTTTTTGTTAAAAATCTATTCCCAGGAAATGTTTCAACTTTCCCAGGTCCTTCATTTGAAACCTGTCAGAAAGCACAATCTTTACACCTTCCAGTACATTTGTGTTGCTTGCTGCTATGATCAGATCGTCAACCCATACAATCATGATGACCTTTTCATCATGTTTCTCTCTTGTATACACACAATGATCAGCTGGAGTCTGTATGAAACCGTTCTCACTCAGACATGTGTGTAACATAGCTTTCCAGTTTCTACCTGATTGCTTAAGGCCATAGGGAGACTTTTGCAACTTACAAACTAGGTTTTCCCCGGTTATTGACTTTTCTTCATAGCCTTGTGGTTGCTCCATATGGATTTCACAATCAATGGGTGCCTGCAAATAGGCTGTCTTAACGTCCATCTGGTGTAAAATGAGTCCCTCTTGTGCTGCTTTCTGCACTGAAAAAAAGGGGAAAGTAGGGTTGTTCAATTTGCAAATATGCAGTTAATATATGAGACAAAATGTATTCATGNTAAGTATCGCTGGTGTTTTATTTTATTTTATTTGGTTTTCTAGCCCCTCATGCTGTAATCATGTGTGCGAGAAGACACATAAACAGGAATGGAGAAAATACACATGATTACAGCATGAGGGGCTAGAAAACCAAATAAAATAAAATAAAACACCAGCGATACTTAGCTCAATTAAAGTAGGATTTGCCTCCTCTTTGCCTCCCTCGTGACTCCCACAGGACTCCATTGTCTTTGTCAGTCTTACTCCCGCAGGACTCCAATGTCTTTGTCAGTCTGAAGCTGACGCTCCAGGAAAGAGCCACCTAAGATGGACACCTAATTGCTGAGTTCTCACAGCGGTGGGGCCATTGTAATGCAGGGTTGAGGCGCGTGACCCACTGAGACCTGTGTAACAGGTTCAGTTGAGCAGATCTGCGATTTAAAATCTCTCAAAAGCGCAGTTTTAGCTACAATAACTACAGAACAATTATACAGAGTAGAATAAATGAAACAGAGAAGTCCTCACCCGGTCTAGATAGTGTCCTCACCCGGTCTAGATTCACATCTCATTGATACCCATATACTCACCAACGTGCTCGGTTCCTATTGGTTGAGTAAATTATATTGAATGATTACAAAATCCTCAAGCTTCTCCCTTTTAGTGTTATCTCCCTCATACGGAGCAGGCTTGAAGTTTGTGTGTGTCCCTGTCCAGCTGTCCCATTGGCTGGGCTGTGTCCTTGCTGTAGAGTAATGGAACAGTGAGGTAATCAGTGGCATGACTCTAGGAAGGACACCGGCGAGATCCGCTTTTATGCTTGGCACTGCATTCAGCTTGCAGATCAGTGTTGATACACACATACAGTCACACACCCTTGGACTTGGTTCCACACACTCCCGCTCTAGGGAAAGGCTGTGCATTGAGCGGGGGAACTGAAGCGCGTGCATATTCACAGGCTCAGCTGGAGATACATGCTTTCACCCTCACTCAGTGAAAATACACGCTTGCAGGAACACTTTCACATTCCAAAGCATCCAAGCTGAGGAGCAAGAGGAGACAGTGACGGCACTCTCATCCAGTATCTGCACAGGTACAAACCAAAAAGGTGTTCTTCTTGTATCTAATCTGTTGTTTTTCATTGTTGGCTAAGCAACTGGCTGTGCTTGCAATGGGCTGGTTCCTGATGCCTCATTGTAGCGTGAAGTGTTTGAATTGATTGATTCTGATGTTTTTAGTGGCTTTGATTTGATGGCTGATTGTTGAGCGTTGGCATATTATGCGTATGGTATTCATCAATATGCGGAAGTCATTATCAGGTATGTAATGATCTGAATTCTGAGCGTTAAATTGAGCATTTTTAAAGTGGTACTGAGCATTACACTTCTCATTGAGTCTTTTTACTGAGATCTTCTCATTGTGTAATGATTTCTGTCAAAACAAAAGCATAAAGAGGGATATATTGTGTTATTTAAAGTAACACTTCTAGCCAGGCTGTAAATCATTATAACACAGCAGCTGTCTTTTGTGTTTCACTGTAATGTATGATGTGTACTTTGAAAAAAACTATTAGCAAAACAGCAATTTGGATTATAAGTGTATGGATTCCCATATCTACAGGTGTGTGTATTTGTATTATAAGGTGAAGATATCATAATGTCCCTCAGACACAGTCAAATGCTGCTTTGGATCAGCTGGATATAACATCGCACAACAATGCCCAAATGCAGCATGTTTACACAGTGATGTGTACATTGCCAAACCACATTATGTGAGTATGAATTGGCAACAGCTGCTGTCCTGTCACAAGGAATAACTCGGCACTGTTATAACAGGGAGGCTGAGAACATTTATGGCAGCCTTTATCATCCAAGAAGTATCATAATTATGGACAGACAATTAATTTCTGACAACCAGATTATTATAATGAAAAGGAAATGTCTTAACAAGCATGCTATATCCACTAGTGATCTCATGCTAAACTGGTTCTACTAGATGTACTTATTGGATTATATTTTCTACACTGCTGTGATTGGCTGTATTAGGCAGTGTTAACTCTAATCCCCCATTAGCATTGTCTGCCACAGATCCTTTCTGATGCTGCCACTTAGACTGAAATGTGTTGTCTACACAGTACGTAATGTACAGTACAGATGTACTATGATGTCCGGGCATATGTGATATAAAGAAGCATGTTTCAAAGCAAATGCAGTGTTCCCCTTCGGTGAGTATCTGTGGTCTGACCCATTTCAGCAGCAGCTGCAGGGGAAAAAAGTGCCAGTGAGAGTGCCACATTTATACAGTGCATACTGGGCACAGTTTGACTGACTGGTTGGTGACTGTACGAAATGTAAAGTGGAGAAATCTCTGCTGTTAACTTTTATGCACACAACGCAGATTTGTAAGCCCATCCTTTCTTAGTGTTTCTCAGGCAGCAGTTTTCCACACCTGTCAAGAAAACAAATGGGGGCTTCCAGCGTGAAACCACTTAGTGATGACACGAAGATGCACATACTGTATCTGTCAGTTTATATTGCTCTGAAGCCAGGAGAGTGGCAGAACATTTTTTTTTCTAAGCTGTATGTCATAGCTTTCTGTCAACAGTCTGTAAAACACCCTACAACACCTTGGGGATTTGAAAAAGCACAGAGTACCGTTTGACCTTAACATCAACAAGCATCGCCACATGGGTATCTGACCTGCTGACTGTCATCTCTCACCCAGGATAGACTTCACCGGGCACAGATAAATTTTCCTGTTGGTCCCTGCACTGCCCTTCTTCTTTTCCAGATCATACGAGATCTGGAAGCGTTTATTCAACCGTATCTCAACTCATATCAGAATCTGACCTTTTAAAGCCAATGGTTTGGATGTACAGAGAGAAACTTGGGATACAGAGTTTTTCTGTGTAATTGGTACTGTATTTCTCGATTTAAAGTAGTTGCTTCCAGGCGACATATAGTCAAGTACATTTTGACAAACAGTTACATATTTTAGTGTGTAAAGCTATAATAATGTGCTTCCCCTCTCAGTAGAGAAAGTTACATTTTAAAACAAAGACAATGCTCTCCCCTGTGGGGTGTTGGCCAAGGAGAAGCTTCCCTCCCGGGCTCCAGCGACAGCACAGCCTCAGCAGGGCTTAAAATAGCGCTGTTTGTGTTCAGGCGAGAGGATGCTGGGAGAATGAAAGAGCTGGCTGGGATAGTTACACAACAAAGTGTTCTGTTTCTGGATGGGCTTTTAAGCCAAGTGCCTGGGACAGGAAGTGTTAACACCAGCTCCCTAACAGCAGACTCATTTACTTTACAACCATACGTTTTTTTATAAAAAGAAGAGAATTTAGTTATTGGGGAGGCTTGCAAGGGCATTCTATTTTGTGAAATGTGTCTCATTAGCAAGAGCTTGTTCCTTGAAGACTTGCGCAACAACTTAGAACGGTATGATAATACTGCTTTTCCCTAGATGTATTTTTTCCTCATGATAAAAATCCAATTAGTGTCCATACTTTTTATATAGCTGTGTGTAGGACATATCTCACAGTTGGAGGAAAAATATATTTTTTTGTGGACATGACTGCAACAGTGAAGTTTCTCCTGGAATGCAGGTGCCAGGCAGCTGTTGAGTCTCGTGTTTATGAAGCTGCTAATGAGCTTCTCTCACAGTTACAGCAAAGATCTTATTGCGACGTTAAGTCTATTCTTTTTAGCATGGACTTGGATCACTGTGAGTATGTGTTTTTGGATACATTCCGATATTATGCTTTATATTAATATCAACTTTAGCCCATGGACCAGAGCTGTTTTATTCTCTGTTGCTGAATTAGGATCTGTGTATTGTTGCACATGAGTCATTCTCACCTTTGTTTACTGTATCTATGATGAAGTTGTGCTGAGTGAAGTCTACGGCACAAAAGGAATCAGGTCTACAGAATGTATTTCAGGAAAGTGGTTACATGATAAACCCTTAGCTTGTATTTGTGTGACTCGGATCAACAATGCGTGCATTTAAACCGATCAATATTTATGACCAAAAGCTAGATCGTCAGCCTTGAAGAAAAAAACAATCAGCAAATTGGTTGATATGCCCCTCAGAGTTTTCACTTCCTCATCCATCATGTGGCCTGATCTCGACCACAAGAGTCTGGAGCTCTTCATGTTCCTGAAATACAGTTTGAGCTGCTGACAGTCACTCAGGGCCAATTGATGTACTCTTTTTATGGGAATATCACAGTTAATATCTTAGAAATGATCTGTGTGACCTTGTTGATCACATACAATCTTGTCTATAGTGATAAGGAGGAAGGTGATAACCTAAACATTGTCTCCCCCATGATGGTTTAAACCAAATATCTGAAAAGGAAATCAGTGAGTTAGAGTAACGGGCATGAATTCTAACCCTACCCTCGAGCAGATGCACTGGCAGGTGTTTCTCTTTGCATGGCTGTGCACACAGCTGATAGTAATTCAGGCAGTATAAGAGATGAGGATAAACTTCTGGTCTTCAAAAGAAGACGTTTGCTCTGCTTTGCTTTCTCAGATTTACAGTGTGATTTACAAGCTCCTGTTTCTCTCAGCTGCCTTTCCCAAGGTGATTCTGAATGTTTATAAACCGTGGAGGCTTTCCTCTATCTTTACGAGCATAAATTATTGCTTTCTTTACTTTGAGAATATTTTTTCTCTCCTTTTATATTAATTGGAGATGCATTAAATTCCTAAATGTGCTTTTCCAATTTTTTAACAAAAGGTGTGGTTATAGCGATTATCAAATGTTATGTAATTTGTGCGAGCATCTGTGGATTTTGGTTGACTTTCCCATCTTCTGTTTGGTTAGCAAAGGACGTACAACGGCAGCGTTAGACAATAGGAAACACTCAGCTGGTCTGTCCCTCAGTGGCCTGGGTCAGGTTGCCATGAAGGGACACTCAATCCTGGGCTTCAGAGCTGTCCGAGACTGGGGTGTTTGGTTCCGACTGGAGGAAACCAGATATGTGGGCAGGGTCAGAACAATGACCTGCCATGAGAACCACAAAGACGCACACACTGGCAGCTAGATAAGCAGATCAATACCTTCATATCAATCAAACCACCAGTCAGTCACAAATCTGCCAGATTTTCCATGACAAATACACTGCTCACATGTTAGAGCGATATATAAATAAGCATAATATATTGAGTGTGTGTCTGTGTACGTTTCATCTCTTTGGTGGTCCTGTGTTTTCAGGTGTGGAGCCTGCAGTTGGAGCAAGAGGAGGAGAAGAACAAAGCTCTGACAGAGGCTCTGGAGACCTTATCAACCGACCACTACGAACTCAAGCAGTCCCTGAGTAAGAGCAGGAGGTCGTCCACCCTCAGTACCCTCACTGAAGATGACTTCTATGACGCTGTGTCAGGTGAGATACCTGGAGTGTTACTGAAGTAAAGGAGTGAATATCACTACTGGAGTTAAACTAGATCAGAACTTTAGTATAGTATATCTTGTTCTTCATACAGTTGCATGGTCACGTCGTGCGCATTCTCTGATTGTAAAGCTCCCTTAAAACAAGGGTTTTCCTAGTGGGTCCCTATTTTGTTTATTCAGGAAAAGGACACACATTTCTGCTGATGGTTTCTCCCTTTTCTGCTGTTTAACAACTGTCAGCAGTTAGGCGGT
Organism: Notothenia coriiceps; assembly: GCF_000735185.1. NCBI lineage: Eukaryota > Metazoa > Chordata > Actinopteri > Perciformes > Nototheniidae > Notothenia > Notothenia coriiceps. Next base: position 203,461 of record NW_011360233.1, on the reverse strand, counting down.
ACAGCGCAGAGAAGTAGGACAGGGATGAGATGAAGAGTGCTGGTTTGCAAACATCGATGTAAACAATGCACATTAAAAAATAAATAATCTGCTCTGCAATTCTTTAATGAAGAAGGCATTTAATAAGTGTGTCAGTGAAAACTATTAGGAAAGGACATTTGTATGGTTATAAAAATAAAAAAAGCTCCACAAGGTGACTTTAAGAATTGTAACTGTAATTGTGCATTGAGTTTGACATACATGTTCCTCCAGCAATGCATGTTGTTCTTGCTTTGAACTTCTTCAGTGTTTCATTCTCACTTAAATAAAATAATAATAGGTTGTTAAGAATTTAAGCTTCACTGTGCTTGTGTGTTAGTGTGTGTATTTGGTTGAACCCAATGACACTCCTTTGGCACCTCATCTGTCTCTGAAATTGCCAAGACAACACTGCCAATATCCTCTTCTCTTCTACTGAGAGCTTATGAGCTGGTGATTAGCCTTACTGCTTTAGTTTTCAACATAAGTACTTAAAGTGAATCATTTTCAAAACAAATGTACAGTGCTAGCATGTTTACCATGTGGAGCATATACATCAGCAACATCTCTAATGGATTCTACAAAGATAGCTTCTCCCCATGGTGATTATTTACACTAGACTTCCTTCTACATCATGTTTCTGCACTGACCAGTCGGGAATCATTGCATTATTTATAGATGTCTCCCGAGTTATCCTCTAGCCAGACACACTGACTGTACACTAAACTGTGCTCATTTATATTTTCAAATGTAAAGATATAAAACCTTGATGACTGTTTAGAGACCACAGACATGCAGCTGTTGTGTCTTTAGACTGTACACACTATCCTCTCCTCCCCTTTGTGTCACTGACAGTACCTGTAATGTCCCTGATGGGGGAGGAGTAGCATCCAGAGAGCACAGAGCAAACAATGTTGGAGGAAATGAAGCCTCTGTGTGGCCTCTCATTGGAACACAATCCTCAGGTGGGGTTTGGCTGGCAGCAGGGAGGAGGAAGTTAGAGAGGAACTCGAGCACAAGTGCTTATTTCGCAGACAGTGTAGTGCAGCTTTCCGAGCTGGCCACTCGAGTCTGTGTGTGTGTGTGTGTGTTTGGCATGACCTGGCATCTGCCCCCTCTCATCATCCCACAGGGTCGGAGCTCTCGGTGAGCGGCTTCCTGTCTGTGGCCAGTCCTTCCTGTGAAGAGGACGAGGGCAGAGACGCCCCTCTTCGCAGCAGTCTCCGCCGTCCCAGCGCACTCAGGGGGCCTACCGGAATGTCAGGGGAGGGTAACCATGGCAACCAACCCGCCCAGCAGAACGGAGTGGAGAATCAAAGGTGGGACGTGCTCCAGTTATGATGTCATGCTTGTTTTCTGGATTTAAAAGATGGCTAAGGGACAAGTGGAAATACAGAATGCTCTTCATACAGCCCATTCACTGTTTATTATGTGCAAGGCTTTGTTTAAGATGATATTCACTACTGGTGGCTGGATTTAGTAGTGTATAACTTTGAATTGAAACTAAATTGAATATCATAAATGTGACTATTTAGTATGCGTGCCTGATGACTGGTTGCAGATCTCAGTCAGCATGAGGATAGGCAGGTACAAAGGCACAGTCGGTGTAATGAGAAACCGGCTTTACACGCCGCTCTGTTTTTCTAGTCAGGTGTTTTTGTTTGAGCACCCAATCCACAGAGAATAGCCGGGTTTGTTTTTCCTGACAGATCCAACTCTCCAGGGGAATAATCAACGTAGTGCTTGGTGATTGGCGCGGGTTTTCTTTTTCATATTCCCGTGAAGATTCGACAATCTCTTTCATTTCCGTGGATGCTGATTCTGGCTCGGCCTCTCTTCCTTAATCCAACAAGTGATTCATGAATAATTCAACAAGTGCTGGCTCAGAGTTGGAGGAAAGGGGACTGGCTGGCTAGCTCTGTGTGCATACGTGTATGCTTGTGTGTGTTGTGCATTAAGGATTTATGAGGTGTCTGTTTATTTGGAATTGCTCCTGTCATTCAAAGATACAGCTGTCCCTGTTTGCCTGAAGATGGGTTGTACAACATCTCTCTGCTCTCCCTTTTCTGTATTACAAGGACTGCTTACTACAGTATACTGTACACTCTTTAGGATAATGGATAATTGGTCTGCATTTATCAGTTGGCTCTTTGGCTGTAAGATCTGAATGCTTAACATTTGGATATAGCATGTCCACGTGTATAGAAAGTCCTTTCTCACTTTAAGTTGGCCTGTGTTTCAGTTTCAAATGTTTTGGGCAGAGGAACACAAACTAGGCCAGACGTAAAGTCTGCCATGCATCACCGCGCTGCTCATCCCACAGATGGAGCAAACCCCCACTCCTAACCTCTCTGTTTATTTAGCTGAAGTAATGGCTTTTATTTGTGTAGTTGCTTCCACACACTTTTAAACAAGGGCACCATCTGCAAGCATACCTGTAAAACACTCCTCACTACAGCTGTTAGCAAGGCTGGAAGATAAACTCAACAACAACACAAAGGGGATTTAGTGCAGCAGCAAAGGCTTCATATGAGAGGGAGTAGACAAGCAGTTGGGTGTATACTGCGTGAGTTAAAACGCTCAACCACAATGAATCTAAAGAAATGCAAATGTTGATGTTTTTGAGCCAAGTTTTGAGCCAAGTTTCATGAAATACCTATTTAAGGAGTGTATCTTATAACCGGTCTTGTAAACCAACACATGCAGTTGTAAATCCACTCATGTGTATTGCATGAGGCTTGAAAAGGCCGGCTGAGAGCTCATTAGCTTACAGGTGTCAGGTGACTGTGTATCCAAACATCGGTTCAAGCTGTGGTGTCTGCTTTTAAATAGTGCAAGCAAAATATTATTGTTCCAATGGAAGTCAATTGTTTTTGAGTTTGGAGGAGACCAGATGTCCTATCCTCAGATGCCAGTTTTTGCTGTTTGAATTTTACACAAAAAAGTAAACAAACAATCTTCTTCGTTAATGACATTTTCTCTCAAGGTTGACTGTATTCTCCCTCTCTTTACAGAACATCACTGCCGGCTCCCATGTTCTCCAGGAATGACGTCAGCCTCTGGAGTATCCTGAAAAAATGCATTGGCATGGTGAGAACAGACTATTTTCCTTAGGCAGATTTACCCTTTTTATTTGTTGTGCTTCACTTTACTGTTGGGCAAAGTAGGCTTGTGAAATGTACCTTGCTCAAAGTTGTTGGGTTGTGATAAATTGCTCTTGTACTTCCTCCCTAATTTATGGCTTTGGGAACATAGTCATTAATATCAGTGTCTTCAAGTCCTAAGGGAGCTTAGTCCTCACCCAGCGCCTGCCTGAAGTTAATTACATTTAATATTGTCTATTAATGTGTTATTCCCCAATTAAATGTGGCTAATGATTCATGAATACGCAATTCAGAGGGCAGACAGATAGATATACAGACATGGGGTACGCATTGAGTTTGTGAAAGAGTGCAATCATGTGCTTGTTGTGTAGAGATAAGTGAATTATTCATTGTTTTACCACTTTTTCCTTTCCTTGTTTGAAATCACTGCATTTGGTTTGTGTGTGTCGGATAAAGCATAGTTGTTGCAGTTGAGTGTTTGAATAGATAGAAAAGAGTCAGTTTGCAACACAACCAAAACATTTAATATAACTGTGGATTTTATGAGTACATACATCCAGATCTTAAAAAACCTACATTTTTTGGTCATAAAATGGTTGTATTTAACAGTATTTCCACATTTCAATGATCCTGTCTTCTCCAACATATTTTTCAGGAGTTGTCAAAGATTGCCATGCCTGTGATATTCAATGAGCCTCTGAGTTTCCTCCAGCGGTTATCAGAGTACATGGAGCACACCTACCTCATCCACCAGGCCAACACAGCTACAGACTCCGTTGAGAGGATGAAGGTACTGCACTTCAAAAACACACAAAAAATAGTGTCATCTGTCGCTTATCATTAAAGTTATGTTTTAGCTCTTTTCCTAGTATATTTTTTGTCATTATCAAAAATGGAATAAGTCACTTGTAATTTGGTTATAATACACCAGTGCTCTGTAGTGTGTTGCAGCGTTTGCTGTGTCGGCAGTAGCGTCGCAGTGGGACAGGACTGGGAAACCCTTCAACCCCCTGCTGGGGGAGACCTATGAGCTCATCAGGTGAGACAATGGAGTCATAGGTACCTTCAATGCACAAATGTTTTATGGGTCATATTAAACTGAACATTAATTGAAGATTTATAACATAACAAACTCCTCCCTCTTCTCCATCAGAGACGATCTGGGCTTCAGGTGGGTGTCGGAGCAGGTAAGCCACCACCCTCCAGTCAGTGCCTTTCATGCTGAGGGCCTCAAAGAGGATTTTGTCTTCCACGGCTCAATCTACCCCAAACTCAAGTTTTGGGGTAAAAGTATAGAAGCTGAGCCCAAAGGACTCATCACACTGGAGCTGCCCAAGTGAGTGCACAGTTTAAAACGGCTTTACAAGTCCGCCCTGACTCCTTTTTGAATAACCGTCATCTTTTATCGTTACCTTTTTTGCAGATATAATGAAAGCTACACCTGGACAAACCCCACCTGCTGTGTCCATAACATCATTGTCGGTCAGCTTTGGATTGAGCAGTATGGCAGTGTGGAAGTGATAAATCACAAGTAAGAATGATTCCCTTCTCTTTGTGCTTCTCTGTTTGTCTGCAAATGCGTTCCCGCCTGGTGAATTTGCATGCAGAGAGACCGGGGTGCATGAGAATATTCTTCTCTCTGCGCTCTACAGTGGGGTGTTGGTCTACTTTGAGATTCAGTTTATTGATCATGGAAGCAGAACTGGGACACTTGCCATCAGAATAGAGGAGCAGGATAATGAATGTTTGAGAGCCTCAGCGCGCAGAAGGAGAGAAGTGAAAGAGAATTGGTAAACAGTCTGTCATTCTGTGGCAGGACCGGAGAGAGATGCAGCATGACGTTCAAACCATGTGGCCTCTTTGGGAAAGAGCTACATAAAGTGGAGGGATTCATCTTGGATAAAAGGTATCTTCCTTATTTGTGATTACCTTTTTAGAATTTCTGATGTTTAGTATTGCCTGAAAGCAACGTGAATATGACAGTTGTGTCTTATGTGATTTAATCAGTTTATATCAGTTTTACTCCTCAAGCTTTCAGAACAGTTACACTGAAATACATGTGAAATATCAAAGGCATCCAAAGCTGTGTTTTTATAGCATTTCTTCTTCGTACGTTTGCAGCAAAAAGAAGCTCTGTGCAATATATGGCAAATGGACTGATTGCCTTTACACAGTAGACCCCGCTGCCTTTGATGCCCACAAAAAGAGTGACAAAAAGAATCTGGATGAAAAGAAGGGGAATAAACAGGTATTACGTTGTATTGCTTTAAAAGTCTACTGTGTTCTGCCTGTTGTTCTGGGTAAAACGTTCAGTATGTCTGTGTGTCTCTGTTACCCCAGAGCAGTGTGGACGAGGAGCCGGAGGAAGTTCCTCCACCTGACGCTGAGAGGGTGACGGTGATCCCCGGCAGCGAGCTCATCTGGAAGATAACGCCACGGCCAGACAACTCCGCCAAGGTACCGGAGACAGGACAACAACAACACTATACTCCGACTTGTTATGACTTTTTTGTGATAAATAATCATATTTGACTTTTGACCTTTTTATAACAAATTGGACTTTTTGAAGTCTTTTTTCTTATACTTTTTTATGGCTTTCTTTACATAGTGAAACTATAATGTTAGGACTTTTGTATGATGTGGAATCCTATATGAAGTATTGAATTAGATGTGTTGTGATTTTCATGTCTTGAAAAAACAGTATTGCAAAAAAAGAAAAGTATTGTTTCCATAACGAAAAGATAAAAGTATGAAAATCTATTGAAAAGTCCGGAAATGTGAAATGTGAGGAAACCCTGTATGTTGCTGCACATCCTCTGACAGTTGAAATGTTGTGGTAATATATTCTCTCTTGCAGTTCTATGCATTCTCTTCCTTTGCATTGCACCTAAATGAGTTGGAGAAGAGCATGGAGGGAGTGATTCCCCAAACAGACAGTCGCTTCAGACCTGATATATGCGCCATGGAGAATGGAGATATAGGTACATTGTATAACCTAGAATGAGGCCACATTACTACATCTGCTTAAATACCTTCCCTGGTGGTATTCATGTTTCTAAATCTATGCCTTTTTTTTTATAGATTTGGCAAGTGCAGAGAAGAAGAGACTTGAGGAAAAACAGAGAATGGCCCGGAAAAATCACACCAAATCAACAGATGAATGGAAAAACAGGTTAGTTAGTAAATATGATGTTGTGCGCTCATTGCCCCATTGCTATTTGTTAGACTAATTGCCTCCCTGTTGTCTTGTGTTATCAATTATGCCAACCCTGTATAATAATTGAGAAGGAGCGCTGCACTTGGTCCAAGGTTTGGTTTTAAGCTTTGCTTTCTGCTTTGTGTTTATGTGAAGTGCTGCACTACACCACCCTCCCCAGGATAAAATATGCAACTACAGCTTTGTGTTATTGATGGATTTGACAAGACACTCATACATTTCATTGGAATTTAGTTTGAACAAGGAGGACTAGTATAATGTTTGTAGTGTTGTGATATTTGTGTGTTTTTAATTTTGTCTGTGACTTTTAAATCTATTTGCTACCTCAAAGTGCTTTACTTTTATTAAGTAGATGTTTATCATTGTTAAAACTCTGCAGGTGGTTTCAACAAGGACCCAACCCTCACACCAAAGCTCAGGACTGGCTCTACTCGAAAGGCTACTGGGGGAGAAACTACACTAATCTAACTGAAATCTACTAATATGTAGAAAATACACACAAATTGCATACAAACGGATGTCTTCTTTTACCACCTTTGAACTTTAACTGCTTTACTGGGGTTCATGCAAGGGCTCCATAGGAGATGCAACTATAGAGTGGTGCAGGAAGGAATCCTTAAATCTGTAAATAAGTTAGCATTTAACACTTCCGGATCCTTTGTGATAAAGTCAATATGTATTTTTTTTAATATGCTTTTGGTGACTTGCTTTTGATATAAATGACTGAGGTTGGTGATTAACACTAGTTTAAGATATTGTACTGTTCTGTTGCTCTACATAAATACTACGCTTTAAGCTTTTACCTGTCTTTAAATAGGTGGTTGCTAACAAGTGGCTAAATTAAACTACCAAACAGCATCACGCCAAACACTAGTCTGCCTTTAGCGTAGTGGTGGTGACCTCAGCTATGCAACTGTGTAGATTGTTTATAGCCTTACGTTAGCTATGGTCTCCTGGCGGTTGAATGTATGCCTCAATAATAGATGTGGCTTTAAGTTGTTAAGATTGTCTTTCTGAACAATACGTGTACCGTAATTTTCGGACTATAAGGCGCACCTGAATATAAGGCGCAGCAGCGGCATACCACTCTCGGTTCCACTTTTACTTTTGCGCGCTACCTGTCTCACTCTTTTCCGGCCTCCAGCTTTTCCTGCTGGAACCCGCCGCTTAAAGGTGGGGGCCCGCGGACCGGCCATAGAGCCCATAGAGTTAAAGGTGTTGGCCGTTAGCTGTAAAAATCCATAGATTAGCCGCACCGTTATATAAACCGCAGCGTCGAAAAATAGGGAAAAAGGCGCGGTTTATAGTCCGAAAATTACGGTACTTAACCTTTTGTTTGTCATTGAGATATTTAAGAGTCTAATCCAAAGCCTGATAGAAACATCCTATTGACTTCTTGTTATGGGAACCAATNACTACTTTCCAGAAGTCGGGTAGACTTATGTGCAACGCTTTTAGTCTCTATACAGGTAAACATAGTTAAGGACTTAATACATTATAATTAAGACATTTATTTACATTGGAAAAAGTTTTGTGGTATGGATATGATTATTGGTAGGAAGTGGGTGACATTTCTTTTGCTATTAAATTCACAGAGAACCGGTTAGACAGATCTACAACTGATTGCAGAAAAACCCCGAAAAACAACTGCTTACATTTAGTCACAATTACATGCATTAATTTAGCTACCAATTGAAAACGTAGGGAATGGTTTCCAAATTGCCTATTTGCAAACCTCATTGCACTATAATAGTATCGCAAGCAGCTGTCCGAGTTATATAAACTCTTATCAGTGTGCTAAAAATGCATCGTGCGCTGAAGGTAAAATGTTTCCAATACCAGCAAGAGTTACTCCACAAACACACAATTAAGGTGCACTCCATCTATCTTAAACATATACCATACATATTTCTAAAATACATATCTAGTTTTTCCAATTACATTGCCTCTATCCACACCAGTGGACATGAACCACAATAAATAAGAAAAGGTTGTTGTGCTTCATGTTCACACATTGAAGAATGTCTCTGGTTTTCAGTTTCTTCTTCAGACTGAAAACTCATCTCTTTGGACTCCACTTCGAGAGATAGAATTATTAACAAAGCACTTATATACTAATAAAGGGCTGGCTTATCTAAAGCCAGTTGAGTAGCACTTGAAATGTTTTGGCTCTATGAAACCTGATGTACTTATATGATTCTGTTTACTTCAAGGTTGTATCTTCCTGGTCGAATGCACTTATTGTAAGTCGCTTTGGATAAAAGCGTCAGCTAAATGCAATGTAATGGAAAATATATTTTAAAAATATATATTTTTCTGCAAGTGAAAATTTCATCACTAAGTTCATTTTTTTCCTACAAGCTAAAAAACTTTTTTTCTTCTTCTGTGACTTCAAATTTGGCTCACAGTTACGTGGATATTTTATACAAGTGTAAATGTATGCACACAAGCGCAGATCTTTTTTCTGCAAGTGCTCACATCAGGTTTTACACGCTCTCGCATTTTGCACCATATCTATCTTCATAGTTTGGTACCTTTTTAGAAAATTACGCACAAATGATAAACTCCTCCGATATCGTAAATCACATTGCAATATCAGTCAAATGAATTACAAGTTATTTTTTCTAAATGTCAGCTTTTACAGAGTTCATTACAGAGTTGCAGTCAGGACAGGGTTAGCCTAGCTTAGCATAAAGACCAGTGGTGGACAGTAACTACTTACACTTACTAAATTATTGTACTTAAGTACAATTTTAAGTTACTTTAAAGTGGACCTATCATGCTATATTTGAAACATATATTGTAGGGCCATACCTATATAAAACATTTTTTTTTCAAAATACCAAACGGATCATGCATTTTAGCCATTTAGCTCTATTTGCTCTTTTCCAGCCCTGTTTTTGCAAGGGCTGATTCTGCTTTTGTGGCAGACTACAGCGCCACCTACAGGCCTGGCATATGTACTACAGCGTCTCCAGCGCTTTCGACCGGCCATGGCAATTGCCGTGGCCCAACCCCCCATTCCCCTGATAGGTGGAGAGTTGCCCATATAGGCGGAGCACCCCTTTTCTGACGTCAAAAAAATTCAAATCTGTATCAGATGCATTTTGCATGATAGGTCCCCTTTTAATTTAATATTTCCATTTGATGCTACTTTATACTTCTACTCCACTACATTTAATAGGGATATAATGTATGTAACTCGACTACATTTTATTTTAAAGCTTTAGTAACTATTCAGATGAAGATTAAACATTGGTTTAACACGATGGATCTCTAAAGATTAAACCAGTGGAATAAAAGTTTGAGATAATAATAATAATAATAATAATAATAATAATGATGATAATTGATTTCAGCACTTTTCCAAGGGCTCAAAGCGCTTTACATTACAATATATGAGATATATTAGACATGTAATACATCAGTACTGTGGACATTACCCACAGGAACTATTTTCGGTTGAAGAAAAAAGCTGTGAACATAATTATCTCTGAATCAGATCTTTTATTGTGTACAGTAAAATGCTACTCTTATAATGTCATACGTATCTATAAATATTAAATATCACATACGAACGCAAAATGCACATCATCCATCTAACATGACTCTTTCAGAGCTTTGTGTTTTTGGATCAAACAAAGTAGAATACAGTGTTATGTTATGTTATACAGTATATCATTGGTGAGCGCCACAGGTGTTGCCAGGTGACAGAGCCAGACCAGCTGTTTCCTGTTTTTATACCAAACATGACTTTCCACTTCCCTTACAAAATATGTAAATATGTATATGAGCAGCACTGTACGTATGTTATGGATCTGTGAATGTTTTTTAATGTTGGACAGTGCCTTCTCTTCCCCTCAGTGATTTGGAAAATCTATTCATGTATGCAGTGCAATAAGACCCAGATGGCCTCGTGTTACACACCGTGCTCAGCCAGGCTCTAACTGACGCTCAGCTTTAAATCAGGCGTGGAGTTACAGTGTGTATGAGCAGGGTTGTTGTTTCTGCTGGACATGTGTGTGTGTTGCTCCTTGACAGTGAAGCTCAGTACATGATCGTCCTGTTCATGGTGTTCATCGTGCAGTTCTCTGTTTCCAGCGCCTGCTTGGCCATCAACAGAGAGCAACAGGTACGATACACAGCAGCCTAGAGGAATCCCATTCAGCTGGGTGCACTGACAACTGTACTAGAAATCAAATTAAATTTAAATAGATAAATGTGTGCTCTCTCTCTCTCTGTCTCGCTCGCTCACAGAGGCTGTGTGCTTGCGTTAAAAAATTATAATAAACATAGGCCTATTTGTAAAGTGGGGGGACACAAACAGGATTTTGAAAAGTGTCACGGTTAAACTCCTTGTGAAGTGGTGAGGTGCCGCTCCACATTGCTTTTCTTCCCGACTGCAACGCTGTAAATCATTTTGGTTTCAGTTGTGTGTGTGTGAGCAGGCTCGGATTGGCCATCGGGAGATTCGGGACTTTTCCCGGTGGGCCGCTGCCTTTGGTGGGCCGCTGGCTCTGACATAGTTGGGCCGTGGACTTTCACAGTGCCGCTGCGCCGGTACCGCACCCGCCACCGCAAACACCCGCCGTTGCGAGGCTCCGGCGCTGTGAAAGTCCACCGCCGTTGCGAGTCCCCGGCTGTAACAGTCCACTAACGTCCGCGAGGACCCAGGTTCGATTCCGGCCTGAGGTCCACATTTATTTTTATTTTTTTAAAAACTCCCGTTCATCGCGTCCATTAGCGACCCACCTATCACATCTCTGCGCCCCACCAGTGGGACGCGCCCCACACTTTGAAAAACGCTGCATTAACCACAGATCATTGTTGTAGGTGTTCTTATAAATAACATTTGTGGGCAGCGAGGGTATCGATATGTCTGAGAGTGCTGACCCCAATGCTTTTTAGAAGGCCTATCTATATATAACTTTTATTTGATTCATTAATTTGCTTTCTCCTTCACCATGCAGGAGGACTTTGCAGGCTATGACTTTGAGAACAGGCTCCATGTCCGTATTCATTCAGCTCTCGCCTCCATGACGGCTGCTGCAGCCCAGCCTTGACATTTTATCCACACCTCAGAAAGAACTGGACGAAGTGTATTTTTAAAAAGCCAAAATACCTTTGGAATCACTAATGTTACACTGTCAGGATTTATTTATTTTTATTTTTCTATTTCCATATTCTGAGCCAATGCATAATTTTAAAGTGTGCAATATGCTGTATACAGTAGGCGTTATAGGAGAACAGTCAAAAGGTATATTATTCATGTTACCGTTTTTTGTACATGTGCAAATCAAAATGCAAGTCGAATCAGATGACAATCTTTAAATACAATTGTGAAAAGCATCAGGCATTGATCCACAGAGGGACTACTTTTCCTCTGATTATGAGAAAAGTCAGGTTAAATAGAGCAATGGCACAAAGCGTTGACTGACAAAGCAATCAAATTAATGACTCAGCCACCTCAGTGTTGTTTGACAATGTTACATTTGTGATGTAAATGCTTTGCTAATTCATAGGCATGAGTACTACGGTAAATGATTTTTTAGCGTAGCCTCTTTTTTACCGGACTTGTTTTTATCAGTGTAAATGTCTCGCACACAGGTTTTAATAGTTGTGCCAACATCATGTGAGAGGCCTAGGTGCAGCATGCTACTGTAGGCCATACAATGGTCTTTATTTATATTGTTTTAAGATAATAAATATTGTAAAATGGATTATGGTTGTACCCTCTTCACTTGATTAGGCATACATTACATGATTAATGCACATACAACAAAGAACTGATGGCAAACTTTATTTTTTTCATCAATTATAAATGAACAACAAGGTGTATCTGGTGCATTCATTAAATACTTTTAATGGGGTTAGTTTAACCTCAATGCATAAAATATAAAAACGCCTAAACATGGAAACAAAAATAAATCTTAAGAAAGGGGCTAATTACTGCCAATGATTTTCAAACTTGTTTTTTTTTTCTTCAAGTCCTTTAGGGGTCTAAGGATAAATTGTGAAATCAGTAAGCATTATTTGGTTGTAAATCACCAAAACAGGAAGGCCAAGACAAATGTCATGACTGGTCGCCTGGGGCTTAATAAGTAGGATATGGCCAATGGTAGGCCAGACAGTGGGGTTGACACTACCTTGTAAAATATGTCAATAACGCTTAGCAAGCATGAGAAGAATAGCACAAACCAAAAAAGTTCAATCAACAATAAGCTTTTATTTAGCAACAATAGAAATTCTGTTCTGATACCCAAAAGAGCGATAACAGAAAAACACCTAGAACCTACAGCAGCTATCTACAACTTTAGAAAGGGAATATTCAGTGCTTGATTGTGAGGGTAAGGCTTGCATAGTTATAGTGATGCACATGCGTTTATTGTCATAGTTTCATTTTAAATAGATATAGCTAAATATAATCAACTATGGCAAGACTTTAACAAACACACACGTTTCATAAGTGCAGAGCCAGCTTCCCTGCTTTAGTATAGTTAGAAAAAAGTACTACTGTGTCCAGAGTCGGGTAGACTTATGTGCAACGCTTTTAGTCTCTATACAGTACATAGTTAAGGACGTAATGACATTATATTTAAACATTTATTTAATTGAAAAAGCTTTGTTGTGGTAGTGGATATGATTCTTGTAGGATGTGGTGACAATTTCCTTGCTATTAAATTCACAGAGAAACGGTTAGACAGATCTACAACTGATTGCAGGACACCGAAAAACAATCTGTTAAATTAGTCAAATTACATGCACCATTAATTTAGCTACAAATTGAAAACGTAGGGAATGTTTCCAAATTGCCTAGTTGCAAACCTCATTGCACTATATAGTATGCAAGCAATGTCCGAGTTATATAAACTCTTATCAGTGTGCTCAAAATGCATCGTGCGCTGAAGGAAAATGTTTCCAATACCAGCAGGAGTTATCCACAAACACAATTAAGGTTGCACTCCATCTATCTTAACATATAAATACATATTTCTAAAATACATTCTAGTTTTTCCAATACATGCCTCTATCACACTCAAGTGGACATGAACCACAATAAATAAGAAAAGGTTGTTGTGCTTCATTGTTCACACATTGAAGAATGTCTCTGGTTTTCAGTCAGTGTTGCCTTCAGACTTTTAAAGCATATTTGTTTAACCCTACCTGGTGTTCTGCAAGAACTCCATGATATTAAAGTGGTGCAGGGCAGAGTCCTGCATCGGGTCGGGTACCCGACGGGTGACCCGCAAAAAAGGTGATTCGCGGGTGGTATTTTTTCAAACCCTTTTTTCCGGGTTCGGTTCTGGGTAAAACAAAGATGATGCGGGTCGGGTCGCGGGTGTTGCATAATAAATATATTTAAATAATAATAATGTAGTTTAATGTTTAAATCCTCAGACCTCTCCCCCGCGGGACTGTGCATAATCATAACCTCTGCAGCGCATCATCTGCTTCTGAGCGCGCCACATTCTGAATGGCTGAGGTGAAGCTCTCTAGCGGAGAATACAGCATTTTCCAACACTTCCTCAAGAGCGAAATCCAACGTCTGGGAGGCTTTTGGTGTCCTCCTAGATGGAGAGAATAACCAACATCCCACGCTTTTTGAGAGAAATATGCAACTGCGTGTGTTAATAATTGCACGTTTTCACTGCTCATATATATATGCGGGTTCGGGTCGGGTTGCGGATCCTGTGCCGACGGGGCGGGTCGGGTTGCGGAACTAATTGGTAATATGTGCGGGTAGCGGGGCGGGTTCGGTATTGCACGTCGCGGGTGCGGGGCGGGAGCGGGTCTTGAAAATCAGACCCGTGCAGGACTCTGATCTGAAGTAAACATTGAATACTGCTTTCTATTCCTCCACCTTGTGACTGTGGAACTCCCTCTCTTGGATATCAGCATGTGAAGNTCTGTATGGAAGAGGATTAGGGCCACATCATTTTTTTTCTCAGAATTCTGACTTTAATCTCAGAATTCTGACTTTAATCTTAGAATTCTGACTTTTTTCTCAGAAGAAAAAAGTCAGAATTCTAAGATTAAAGTCAGAATTCTGAGATTAAAGTCAGAATTCTGAGAAAAAAAATGATGTGGCCCTAATCCTCTTCCATACAGAGGTCTGATAAACACTCCTTTATTTGTGCCATAGACTGTTACATTACATTACATTGCATTTAGCTGACGCTTTTATCCAAAGCGACTTACAGTAAGTGCATTCGACCAGGAAGATACAACCTTGAAGTAAACAGAATCATATAAGTACATCAGGTTTCATAGAGCCAAACATTTCAAGTGCTACTCAACTGGCTTTAGATAAGCCAGCCCTTTATTAGTATATAAGTGCTTTGTTAGTAATTCAATCGCTCGAAGTGGAGTCTAAAGAGATGAGTTTTCAGTCTGCGCCGGAAGATGTGTAAGCTTTCTGCTGTCCTGATTTCAATGGGGAGCTCATTCCACCATTTTGGAGCCAGGATAGCAAACCCACGAGTTTTTGCTGATGGGAACTTGGGTCCCCCTCGCAGTGTGGGTGCAGCGAGCTGTTTGGCTGATGCAGAGCGGAATGCACGTGCTGGGGTGTACGGTTTAACCATTTCCTGGATGTAGGAAGGGCCAGATCCATTCACAGCATGGTACGCAAGTACCAGTGTCTTGAAGTGGATTCTAGCAGTTACCGGAAGCCAGTGAAGGGAGCGGAGGAGCGGCGTGGTGTGGGAGAATTTNGAGAGAGCTAGAGAGAGCACACATTTATCTATTTAATATAGCCTAGGTGTAAAAAATAAAGTAAGAAATCATTCCAATGTGTGCTATAGGACAGTAAAAAAAAATAAAAAAGTTTAAAAGGGGAGTGATTAGTAAAAAATGCTAACTAGGTAAGATCAAAATAAACATGTTTAAATGATTTGTTATTGGTTTTGATCATATTCTAAAGATGTTTGGATTATTGAAAAGTATACAGCTCCCTTTCAGTGTGTAGAGAGCTGTATCACTATCCATAAATTCATTTTTTGCTCAAAGTGCACCAGATTGAGGCATTTCACTTCAACATTAAAAAAAACTCTTCCCGGGGGTGCATGCCCCCGGACCCCCTTAGACGAGGTGAGTTCCACACCCAAATAAAGCAGGTTAAAATAATTAAATTGCATACATTTTCTTTTAGTAAACATTGAAAACGGGTCCCACAGACCCAAACAGCACACAAAGGTTAAAGGTCAGCATATAATAATGTTCAAATGTGCTAAATATATACAGTGCAAAAAAACTAAAAAAGAGGAGTAAAAGTAGCTCACGACTTGTTTTATTTTTTGAAAGTAGCTCTCATCCTAAAAAAGGTTGGAGACCCCTGTTATAGAACGATACATTTGACAATTTTAAGCTTGGCCTACCATTTTATTGGAGCGATGAGGAACAGGTGGGGCTTGAAAAGGCCCACCTGTTCAAAGTGGGGAATGACAGAAAAAGTTTGAGAACCACTGGGTTAATGCAACCACATACTGTACTAGATAGCAACAAACTGTTGTAAGCCGTATAGGAACTGCTTTCGCAACATCTGTTTTGTCACAATTTTTCCTTATTACCAAAGATGTGCAGATGCCTCCCTGATTACTCTCAGCTCAGTGTGGAATGGTTTGCTGTTTCCTGTTCACAGTGAGATCAGACAAAGCAAATACTCCAGCCTAAACCAACACGGCGCTAGGAGGTCTCACTCTCCTCTCATGGTGCACAGCATTCCTGATTTCCTCAACATAGGGCAGCATAACAGCATAAGTCTAATTGACGTAGGAAGACGTAGTGATGGGAACCTGGCATAGCTTCAGCCAGTCACTCTGACTGCTCCAATGGCAATGTTGCCTGTCCTTGTCCCTTCAAATGAGCTACAAGGTGGACACGTCTGCCTCTCTCAGAGCTGCTGCACAGGTTTCCTTCTCAGGGAGTTATTTTGTTGGTCTGTGCCTCATGTATGAGGGCTTAGCAGGGGATGACAAGCCTCTCTTGGACAAAAGAAATAAGAATCTATAACCGTGGCCTTTTGGAGTTTGTTGGTTGCTATTCTTTTCACTATTAAAAAAACACCACTTTAACTCTAAAGCATTTAGCCTGCCGCTCCTTTATTTGAAATGCTGATCAGGCAGCGAGTGTATTGATCTGTCGGAGGGTGAAAACATCCTTAAAACGTTTACAAGACCTTGATGCAAAGTGTTGACTATGGGCAGAAATAATACAAACATTGTCTTATTTCAAAAAATAAGTGTAATAAACGATTTGATCACAGATCTTAGAGGAGATCTATTGATAAAGCTTGCTAAAATCTACTTAAGCAAATGCAAATTACACAAATCTCATGCAATGAGGAAAGCTACTGTACCTTAGCCTGGAGCATCAGCATTCTACCCTTCCCGGCAGACTGGAAAGAAAACACAATAAATTATTTAGACTATGTGACTTTTCCACCATCTCAGATTAGGAAACTGTCTCTCTTTCTAACACGCACGCACGCACACACACACAAACACACACACTCTTGCCTCTGGGGTGTTTAGCAGCACACAGGCCAGTTCATAGCAGGAGTAGGGCTGCACATAAGAGTTGCTCAGGTGGCCAACCTCATCCCTTGCAGCCAGTTGGAAAAACTGCAAAACAGGCAGAAAAAATACTATTATCAGCACAGTACTGACTTCTGTGTGAATAATACACCGTTTCACAAGCATCCTGCAATGCTTCATATTCCACACTTTAATACATTTTATTATGAATATGACGTAGGAGTACCTGAATGGCATCGTTTGTGTTATGAAGACATCTGTTTATGGAACCGAGAAGCAGGTTTTTCAGGCCTTCACATGAGGCGTCATCAATCCCCTGCAGCACTAGAACAAGAAGATAACAATTAAGCTACCCCTGAAGACACAACAACAATGTGCAAGACAACACAGAGGAACTAGTTTGGTGGTTGAAACGTTTTAAAATTCGAGTACCTTGTGACATTGTCTGAAGTTTGGCGGTGGAGCAGTTTGGTAGAGCTTTCCACAGATAAAGAATCTCAATCACAGACAGGATGCAGAGCTCTTTGGATAGACTGGGGGTCCGTAGCTTCTCAGCCTGTTGTAAATGTGTGCATACATGCTTAATCTCACTGTATTTTCCACCTAAGATATTAAACAGAAAATATGCTGGGTACATACTAACCCTCTTCATAGCGAACAGCTCTATCTGATTATTCTTGCGTTTGAAAAATGTTTCCACATCCTTGAAGACAGTGATAGCTCCCTCTAGATCACCTGTGGCTCCTCGGCACGCTAATCAACACATACAATATAAGAATTAGGAGCTAATAGCAATCTCTTAGATGTGCGATTAAAGCCATCTTTGTTTGTACTGTTACCACCTCCAGTTAAATAGGCGTAATAGCACTGGGACCAGCGAGACTCCGTCTTCAGTCGCTCAAAGGCCCTGTAGGCTTCTCTGTAGCTCAGCTCGATCATGCTGCACCAACCTAAAAGGTTAAACGATCAATGTTTATGATGCAGACTAGCGCTGAGCAATGTGGTTTTAAATCTGAGAGGGAATATAGTACCTATTTCATACAAACACACGTGCTGAATCTCCCTCTGATCAGAAGCCAATTCTAAGGCATCACGGAAGGATGTCAAGGCACTACTGATCTGGCACTGGAGAGAAGAACTTTGTTATCCGAGTAACGTGCTGAGACAATATTGGCAATGCATAATATTTACTAAGGCAGGAGAAAAGGACACATAGCAGGACACATAGGGTTCTTTCTTCAAATTCACCTCGAGGCGTTGGACTCTGCCTTTGAAAAACATGAAGAGGGAGGAGTTTGGATAGATAGCCTCTCTTTGTTGGAGAATGGATTTGGCTTCCATCAGACCTGCCTGTGTGTCTGAGCCATCGAGAGCAAAGAAGGGCTGCACTACTGTGTGGTACCACAGGAGGGCCAGGCTGTGAGGGGGGGGGGGCACAGACTGAGTGAGTGTAAAGACAACACCATCTGGTATTAAATTAGATCAATCTGTAATGATTGTTAACTAACAGGTTGATTAAGTGTGATTAACCATATTGAAAAATCACTAAACAGCATTATCTACCATTTTTCTGTACATCAACTAGACATGTTTCAGTTCCAGACAGACTACAGAACCACAGACATACTCACTCACATACTCACGTAGCTAAAGGGGCCTTCATGTCTGTACTTTCACTGGCGTACGTGAGCGCTGACAGGCCTTGCAGGCGGTCACCAGGGAAGCCCAGCAGGTTGACGATCTTCAGGAGGTGGGGGGGCACCATGGAGATGCAGAGGTGGAAGAGGCCATAACCGAAGCTGACGGAACCTTTAAGTCGGTCCAGAGCCTCGGGGCTGATGCCGTCCGGTCTGAGGGAGGGGCTCGGCCCGGGGGAGGAGGAGCGGCTGTGGTGTGACGCGTCAGATGAGGACAGAGATGGAGGCCCCGCCGCTTGCTGCTGGGAGGCTCTTCTTCTGCTGCCCTCCTGCAGGTGTGTGATGTCGCTGTAACATTTGTTGTACATCTTCCAGGCTTTACGGAGGATCCAGCCCCCTTTGATGTATGCTGTCAGGAGATTGAATAAACAAAGAAATATGCATATGGTCCAATATTAAATCAGATTACACAACTGCAGAGATGGCAAAAGTACACACATCCTTTACTCAAGTAGAAGTACAGATACTCGTGTTTAAAAATACTGACTAAACTTCTTTACTCAAGTAAAAGGAAAGAAGTATTGGCTTCGAAATGTACTTAATTAAAAAGTACCCATAACTACCGTCTGTTTTAAAGAGTAACTGACCTCATTTTATATTAATAGAACAATAATTGTTAGCTAATGAATGTTTCGATGCTGAACAACGGCAAAGATTACAACATTTTCATTGGTCGCTCTTGTTTAGAGAAGACCAGGAAATGATGGATACACGGATCAATCAATAGGCACGCATTGCAATGCCTAATAATGATCACGCCACCAAACGGAGATTACAAATAAAGTAACGAGCCTGTTTTGAAAATGTAAGAAGTATAAAGTACAGGTATTTGTGTTAAAAATGTAAGAAGTATAAGTAAAAAGTCATCAGAAAAATAAGCAGTGCAGTGAAGTACTGACACCAGAAAAATGTACTTAAGTACCGTAACGTAACGTAACGTAAGTACTTCCCACCTCTGCACAACTGCTGAATTCAATATTTTCTTTTCACACAGATGAATGTGCAGCGTTCATAGTTTGACAGCAGGTATTAAAAAGGTCCCCTTACACGACAGCTCTTGTTTGATGAAAGACAGCACTGCAAGGTAAACCTGGCAGTCAGCGATGATGATCTGCCTCTGGAGCCGGTCCACTGCAGCCACCCCCGACCTCTGGGAGTGCATCTGCCCACACAAACACCTCACTCTTTCAGACTGGTGTGACAGGCACACTCACAAACAGCAAACCTGACCATGGTGCAACCTGAAATGTTCTCTCTTTTAAGGCAAATAAAATGTGTTTTATATATCTCATAAACATTCAATTAAATTAAGTGTTGAAATGGATACTCACAGTCCTCTTGAGTTTGTTTTTAATGGTCTCAATGACACCAGTGTTTTCACTCTCGCACAGTCGCTCTGTAGCTTTGAGATCCTCAAAGGCCATCTGCATTTTCTCCTCCTCAAACGTCATCATGGCATTCTACAAAAAGGAAGCCAGATAAATAATCCTTTTATTTACATTTGCCAACCGAATGCTGGTAAAATATGCAAGTGGCAACACATGTGTCACCCACCAGCCTAAAGAACTATGGTCACATATTTAGTGGCTGGTAAAAACGTTCAAAAGCCATTTGGCTGTCGGACAGATTGTTAATTTTTAACCCGGAATACAACTGTTCCAAAATGAATGCTGGTGATTTACAAGTTAAGCAAAACGTCTAATCCTGGATTAAACTAGGAAGCAGAAAAACAAAATGAAACTGCACTAATCAGTCTTCTTACTTTAATACGAACAAACCAGTCTTTCCCTTTAATATATTTGGGATCAGCTTGGCAACTTGCCATCTGAAAAAGTAGCTTAATTTAATCTTTAGGTGACCAGTGCTTGTACATAGCTAAATTAAAGAGATGTGTTTCTAAAATGTAGATGACCACAGAATGGAGCTGTAAATGTTAAAATAGGAAACATATGTATTGTAATGTAGAATATAATAAGCACACTTTTTTTTTTTAAAGGGAAAAGCAAGTAAGATTGTACTGTTGACTCCTGTTTCCATGGCTAACAATTCTGGCTCAAATGTGTAGGTTATGTTTATCTCTTAACTTTCTTTTAGTTGTTTGTATGTGGGTTGCACTTACAGTTGATGTTGTGACGATTGAGTATGTATTGCAACTAAGGGCATCAATTAACTCATAGACACAATAGAAACCTACTTGTGTGTGCCAGAAAAATAATTTAAGAAAGTCTTGCATTGTGCCTCATAGGAAAAACAGGGGGTATTCCTTGAACCCTTTCATCAAATATAAATGTTTCTTAAATGTAAACAGTAGAGTACTCTAGGCTCACCAGAAAACTCACAAAACTGGCCCCGAAACTCATCAAAGGACTTTGGTTCCTGAAAAGAGGACAAAGAACAAATAGGTGACAAGTCAGTGAACGACGTACTGCGGGAAGAGGTTAAAAAGTTTATATGAGAAGTTCATGGGTGGAGTGACAAAAATGTGTTCAGCCGGTTACCTGCCTCAGGCACTGGATTGAGGACACTCAAAACATGAACAACATAAAGCTCACGATGACAGTAAGAGCAACTGGATTCATTAGGAATGTGGAAAGGCTTACTGAACCCGTTTACCTACTCTCCTATACCCATAATGCAACACAAAATGCCAAGGGTCAGAGAGCCAGGGGAACCTTATCAGGGAAGTGGTTAATACAGACAGTCACAAGCCCATTCTCAGTTTCTGTATTACACATATTTCACTTCCTTCCATCATTTTTGCTGATGCAATCAAACAGGATAATCCCTAGTGCTAAATGTAATTAGTGGATAGGGTGACATTTAAGCTTTCACCAGGGGTTAGGACACATAGAGCGTGACCTTCTGTGGAATCAGCATTCGAGTTGAAAGCAAACCTTTCTTAGAGATGATAAGGCCTTATAATAACAGCACAGGACGATTGAATGTATAACAAATGCTGCAACAATGAGCGTACTATGGTGCAGTGAGTGACCCTTGACAGGCTTTGTGAAGTCAATTAAACCAGTGTTTGGCTTCCTTTTTATTTAATAGTCCTTATAGAAGGTCAACCAAAATAAATGCAATATAGGGATGTAACAATATCAACATTTTAGTATACAATTATCATGAACAAAACAATTGAGGTTTAGAGTATTGGACTATTTATAGAAAGCTTTGAAGGAAGAAAATAATAATAATGCTACCAGTCAAATTAGGTAATCTTCATGCAATAATGGCAAGAAAATATGGAGATATTCTACTTTTCTGAATATCTTTAAAAATCCAAAGAAAGCACAACAAGGTATTTAAAGACTTTGGAGTAGTGAATAATCTGCAGATAAATCAACAATAAAACATAGTTGTAAATTGCATTAATTGTTAATATTGCAAATATTATTAAGCGAAGGATTGTGGTTTATTTTAGCTTTCTTTTACAGTAAAAAAAAAAAGGTATTGTATCCCTTCAGAATGAGCTCACAGGATAGGAAGAATCTACTGTACGAGGGAACAATTTGCAAGTGTAATGCTTTCATTTAAATTACTGGGTCAACTTGGTTTTGCAAAAGAAGCCTAGACACAGGTGCCACCTTCCAACAATTGACATAAGGTTGTGTGATATGAACACACTAGCTTGGATTTAACTCAAATATATTCAAAGGCAACTACTTGTACTACATAAATGCTAACCTGTTAAGCATTTTTTCTTCTTTAACCATTGTTATATTGACTCTAAATTATATTCTCAACACTTTAGGTATCCTATTAACATATAAAGGGAGCAATATTACATTAATAATAATGTATGTTGACTGTTTAAGCATCACAAGTTACATTGGGTGTGGATATTTGCCCAAGGTATTAAAACACCATTCATCCTGCTTGTGACATGATCATAATGGTGCCTCAGTAGACAAGCTTGACAAGGATGTTGAGGTTTTGTTTTGCAAGCAAAGCAAAGAAGACATTGCTGAAAGGAAAACATGTGTTAAAAGCTATGGTTAAAAGCTTCCACTTGTGCTGGTTAACCTCAGCAGTTTGGACACATTAGCAACAGTTAACATTTAACAACACACCCTGCAGAGAACACAGTATACATCCTTCACCAACATAGACAGAAAGAGTGTTTATAGTCTGCCTAACAGACACTCACAGACCTGTATAATTTGAAGAGCTCGTCGCTCTCCTTGAATCCATTGTTGAGCAGCATGTTTATTCCTTTCAGTGCCAGCTCTGCGTCGTTGATACCCTCTTTCTTCTCATCCTGTATGCTACCCGGTGCTGGTTCTACGGGGTCCGCCATTGAGACCGGAGGTGAGGTGCTGAACGCGGCCGAGGAGAGGAGGAGGAGGGAGGGAGGGAGCGGTATCGGTAGTTTTCTAACAGGCAGAGTAGTCTCACACAGTGACGCAGTTTTTAGCAAACGCAGTCATATTCGCATTGGTACATGATGAGACTGATAAACGAACAGGTTCAAATAACTAACTAACTACATGCATGTGTGTGTGTGTCTGTGCTCGCCGTTGACCCAGCGTTGTGTCTCTGTTCCGTGTTGTGAACGCTGGTTAGTGAGCACGGTGTGTACAGGAAATGTGCTGCCTTTGGGTGCTATCGTAACTATCGCAACCGAAGCGTTCGGTTAGTATGCTCCATATATTCGGAACAAACTCCCAGAAACCTGCAGGTCCGCTGCAAATCTTACTCTTTAAATCCAGGCTAAATACTTTTCTTTTTGCCACTCCTTAATTTAACCATTCATATCTTACACTGCACTGTTATTTTTAATTAATGTATTTAATACCTGTTGTATTCTATATCAGATAGTTTTGTCATAAAACTAGAGCATATATATTAATATTACATAACGGCATGTGTAAGTAATACAATGCTGCATTGATTTGGAGTAATAAGGTCACATGAAAAATGTTTGAACAATATGTCATTGACCCATCAAATGTTTTCCCTTTGACATTTCACCAGAACAGCACGCTTTCTGTCATATTTTATTGCAAACTTTATATTGATAGCTGTTACCGAACTGTTTACTTCTTGCGTCTCCAATAATTGGGGTATTACAGCTATCGTAATGTGAACAATTATTATTCAAATTAAACAATTCAATATTTTGGAAGCATCGTCATTTGTTACATTTTCTTTGGCATTTGCTTATAGCTAAACCTATGAGCTAACCATATTGAATTGGGTCACATCATTTGGTGAAGCACCTTTTTACAAGACATTGCAGCTTTAAGTCTTGAGTTCACCAAGTCCGTGAAGGCAGCATCAGAGTAGGCGTGGTGGTTTGTGATTGAGGGCTGTAGTCAAACAGATCGATAGATGTTAGGGCCTGAGATATGGTTTTGGAAATACTGAGGTCAAATTAAATCAGAGTCAATGCCTGCTCCACACAAGACATACATTTATATATATATTTATATATTTAGCTGAGCCACTCTACTCCCAAAAAGTAGGCACACTGAGATACATTACCATTATGTACTGTATTCATACAAAGCATTACAAAAAATATAATTATTTGCTAATTACATTTCTGTAACCGTACAATCAATTCAACAACTAATCCCACATTTCTGTGATGAAAAAGCATGGTTCAGTCCATAATAGTTTCAGCTATCACCATGATCACAAATCAAGACCTACAGTATGGCACTGACAAGTATTTATAAAGAATAGTGATTACAAAATGGCTTACAAATCAGTGGTCACAAGACAGGAATGCATATAACAATCCCCATGTCCAATCATCATGCATATTTTTCCTCATATCACAATTGTTTTACAGAAATGTACAACACAAGTAGGTAAACACTTGCTGGGGGTTTAAATACATCATGTGCATGTTGATGTTTTTTGTTATGTTACACACAGCATTATAGTAATATGGACTAAATGGTCCCAAACATTACTTGTGAGACTTATTTAAAGCTAATTGCATTTATATTGTTTTTTAACTCGTAGAAAATGCTACACAAACTTCAGTACATGCTGTTTTCTTGTGTAACTGATATTGACAGCCACACAGAACATCCCCATGCATGAAAAAGGAATGCAAACTGGAAAATTGATTCAGAACAATACGTGTACAGTTTAGGGGGAAAAACATGGGGGAAACCATTTGATTTCATGGCCTGTTTGAAAACTCTACTAAACCAGGTAAAATGTAGATTCTACATGCTGGCATTTGGATATGAAATTAAAACAGCCCCTTAAAAATCAATAAAACGAGCACCCTTGGTGTAAATGTAATATTTTTAGTAAAAACCTTTCAACAAACAAACAAAGAAAATCCACTAATAATGTTGATTTCCATTAAAGCACCATCACAAAAGGCATTATTTGTTTTCTTAAAGTGCTGGGTTGCTCCTGCTGCAGCCCTCACCAATCACAAGCATATTCAGTAGCATTTGATTGTCAACATTTATCAAAATGAATGGACCAACACATCAGACTGTAAAAGAACTGTTGAAATGTGTGAATTGGTGCCCTGATACATGATTCTTTTTTTTTATCACAAAATAAATACAGAAATACTTAACCGAGCAGCAAATAATATGAACCTGTAAGCGGCTGCTCATATTTCTATTTTACATGCAGACTCTCACACACTCATTCACATTGAAACACACTCCTCATAAAATATACATTCTTACACACAAACACATTCTCTGTCTGGGTAACAGATTGCACATGGTTGGCGGTGGACGTGGTCCCATGGTTTGTTTTCACGATGATGCATGGAGACGTTCAGCCTGGACATTCTTTGAGGTTGACCGGACCAAACGCACCAGACAACCTGTCGAAAGAGATGGACTCGCCGTTGATCCTCATGTCCTGAATGCATCCCACAAAGGACGATGTGACTGGGAGCGTCTGTTGCATTGACATCTCTGCAGCAGAAAGGTGCACGTGGTGAATACCTGATATGTGTGAATAAGATTCACTGAAATCATAGTAGATTAACTCTCAGATTATCAGATTAATACTCACGAGGAATGCCACCCACATACACAGAGTCTTTGGTCAAAGTTGTAGTGGAAGATGGTGGTCCAATCTTGTAATTGTCCATTGTGTCCACGTGCAGTTGCACAACATTTTTCCTTTTGATTACTACAAGACAAGCAGACAGTGACTCAACATGAAAGGTGATTTACTGTATATCAGTGTCCTAATAAGATTCTAAAAGCAGTTTAGTTTTTCTTGAAATATGTCTTTCATCAAGTGACTGTGTGCAATTTACCTGAAATTTTATGAAACATTCCATCACATAAAGAAGCTTTTGGCTTCACTGACACCATGAATTCCCCTTTGCCATTGTTTGCTTGTGCCACAACCTAAAAATGGGAGCATATCCAAACATAGTGCTTTTAGTCACAATGTCAGGGAACACACTTAAATAAAGAATGTAAGTCCCCAAAACAGGAATAAAATAATTTTATTTTTATTTCAGACCCAGTTCAACTGAATCTTTAGTCTATTTTCCAGAAAAAAACATGTTTTTTTGGTAGGAGTATCTGGTTTGGTAGCATTAAAGAGAACTCACCTCTCCTCTGAGCATGTACACAGTGAGGTAGTGACCCTCTGCAGGCCCATACTGGTTCATACTGGAAGCACCAACATGTAGCAGGAGTCCAGTTTGATTCCGTGGACGTATATTAAACAGCAGCTCAAAGTCTGAGCCCACAACAAAAGAGTCATCTGAAATGCAGAAAACATATACCACCATTACATAATTTGGACATGGCATATCAGAATAATGAGGAGACTGTGCAATGAAATAAAGTGGAATCTAATTAAATAAAAACATATAAATCCAACAAAGTGTCTTCAAATCTAATTTGGTTAATAACTTTAAAGACAATTAAATGGTTTCACGAATAAATCCATTCCAAGTAATGTATAATATAAAGATTTACTCAATGCAAAGAATGTAAATTGAACATGCAGAAACTAAAAAAAAAGAAAAGGGAATTTAGTCAATTTGTACATTTATTATTTTAAAAAAAAACATTACTTTGGTTTAATGTATCTTTTCTTAAATGTATGTTAATATTATATTAATGAGTTTATGATTTTATAACATCGCCAATTGTTCTAACTAATTCCCAGGTTTCTCCCAGTCAAATAAATATATTAAATGTTAAATTGAATTATATTTAAATATTGTGTAAGTATGCGAACTAGGCAAAATTAAATAATCCCTAGGCCTGTAAAACAATATATTTTCGGTTATCCATGTAAAATTAGTTGTGACTTGTTGAGAAGCCAAATTGTGTGGGGGTGGTTGCAATTCCTTCTTACTGTATCTCCAACAGAACCTGATGGAGATCATTATTGGGATGAGCAATGCTGCTTCAGAAAACTTTTACAGAAAGGTTTACTCACTGATAACGACATGTGCTCCATTCCCTGAGAAATAAGCCCCTCTTTGTGTCTGTCCCTCAAAGCAGGGACCCGCGCCGTGGTTGGAGGTTGGATTTGACATTGGTGATCCATTCATTTTAAAATTGCGGATACACCCGGATACACTTTGTCTTGGAAGAGCCTTCAACTTAAAAGAACGAAAAAGAAAATTGAATATGTGTGTGAATCGGTCAGTGAGTACTTCATTTTATTTCATTTCATTTTACCTTAAGCTCTTTGTGAAGGGACTCTGGAGCACTGCCCAGGTGCACAGGTGACACAAACTGCTGCATGGAATTCAACTCAGCAGTGGTCAGCTGACCATCCTGAGCTCTGATCCCATCCACGACCAATCGAAATTTCTTCTTCTCCAAACTGAACATGACCTTCAGGCAATATTGTCACCAAAGACATAAAGAATAATTAAACACTGACCCTTGCTTTATAATCTGGACTGAGTGGTAGCAGCAACATATTATGTGGTTAGTATGATATATTATGCAATTAGTATGATATAAATCCACTGACCGAGTGCCACTTTCCATCATTGTACTTCTCCCTGTTGAAGATCTCCTTCTGTTTGCCAACAGACAGTCTAATCCTGCCCTTGGATATGTATAAAGCGAGATGAGAGCGCCCCCCCCTGGTAGCAGCAAAGAACAGCAGGCCTTCACCAGCTCGAGTCCTGATATCCAGAGAGAAGTGGGGCCTGGGGAGGATGAACAAAGGCCACATTTTTAGTGTTTGTTTTTGTTGGCTTGAATATAACTGCGGCATAGTTCTTGAGATGACAGACTCATCCAAGCACATTATTTATAACAAAAATCAACCACTACATGTGTGTGTATTGTGCAATGGTGGCGTGGGACAGGTTTCTCACCTGGGCTGCAGGACCTGAAGTGGAAGACTGTAGCTCAGGCTGCTCACAGGGCCTCCCAGGCGATAAGCATTTTGAACCATGGTTGGTAATCGGCACGCTGATAGACTCTCATTTATCGCCTGCATCACAAAATCCTAAAAGAGCACAGACAAACAAGAGAGAAACACAGCACAAGGTTCCAAGTTAGCAATTATTGTTTGCTAACTCACATTTGGGGAAGTCTCCAAAGTGGTTCCACCCTGTAAGTAAATAAAGATGGGAGGGTATGGCAATGTTAGTGGTAGCCTAAACATGACTACAATTGTGGTTAGTATATCAAATATTATAAATAGGCTTTTTTTATGGCTCCACTCACAGATAGTGAAACAAAATAGTTTTTCCGCAGGTGAGAACACCAAGGACACACTGAATAAATAAATGGAGGGCTTTAACCAAAGGTTATTTTCATTTTTTACTCATCTGTCAATCTTTGTGTAGGTTGACTAAAAATACAATTTCAGTCAGTCAGAAAATGCCCATCCAATAGTGCAAAACCCCAATATAATTAGTAATCATAGAATCTAAGAACAAAAACAGCAAACCTGTTTAACTGAGAAGCTTGAAAATGTTGTTTTGCATTTAAATGACGCAAATCAAAATAATGCAGATAACTGTGGATCTACTATTATGATTAATCGACTCGTGCTTCTACGCATAACACATTTCTCCCAAAGAGACTTAATAACCAGCCTTTCATAGTTTAGATAAGAAGCCAAGTCTAGCATGCATGGTAGTAATGATTTCATCACCCAAGTAGTAAGTAGTTATTACAAGTTGGTCAGAGTGAATCTTGTAATCACAGTTACAAAATAACACACATCAGATTCTTTATTTTGGTGACACTGAGGTCAGGCATAGTTTCCTTTAGCAGCACCACCCACATTAACCTCCTGTTTACTCAGGGCTGTGGATGGTTTCAACATAGTTAGGAATTTTGTATTGTCCTTATTCGGTGCAGCATGCAGGAAAGTACATGCTTGTAGGATTCGGGTTATTCAATTTGGCATACACTCAAAGATAACAAGGACGAACCGCTAGTTGCAAGTTGAAGATATTTGTTTTACTTTTAACAGACTCAAATGTTTTTTTTGAAATGACTCATTTAGTCTTATATGACTCCTATTATATACAAAACACCACCGAAAAGAATCTCATTACACAGTGTAAAAAGATTTCATTACAGAATAAAAAAGAAAACCTTTCTTATGTTTTAGCTTTGATGCTTCCACTAAACCCAGACTGTAGTATCAACTGATTATTGCAGCGGCATGAAGGCATGGATCAGTGGACTGTGGGTTGCTGGAGAATAGGTTGTTGTGTTGATATGGTGTCTGTTAATCACATGCTCCAAATCAAATGGAGCTTAGTAATTTATGATGGGCATGCAAGAACTAGTGTTTGAAGAAATTAAGTAATCATGCTTTGATAATGTGTCTAAACACAGTCAGCTCCACTACGCCTCACATATTTCAACATGAAGTCTGGCTTAGCTTTGAAATACCAACATTTTGTCTTAGGAAATGCTTCCCAGTGTCCCATTGGCTACAAAGTGTAATACAATGTAGGATAGTGTTTCTCAACCTTTATGCTGGGATCCCATTCAGTTTTAAGAGTTTACTTAGAAAGGCTTTACTACCCCAAAACTACATTTTTTATCAAACCCTTTAAAATATAATTTGTGTCTTTTTGACACAATGTGTGAGATAATTTACTCAAAAAGTAAAATAGAACAGTGTGCTATAATTATATCAATAATATTTCTGCTGAAGAAGAGGTTGTTTTGTTGATATGGTTTCTGTTAATCACATGCTCCAAATCAAATGCATGGAGCTTAGTCAATTATGATGGGAACCTGGAGGCAGATCCTTTTGAATGTGTTGTGCATTAACTGTAATGATTAGTCATGTTATTTTAAAGTGAGGTTAAAAGGTATATCATTTTGTAATCAAGCATGTTTTGTGTTTCCAATAGTTATGACAATAGTGAGAGGTCACGTGCTTGTGAATGACTATTAGTACATTTTTTCAGTACTGAGTGAGATGAAAGAATGAAAAGAATGAAAGAGACATGAACTGATTTCAAGCTTGTTATTCACAAGGTTTTGTTTGTAATTAATGGATTTTGAATAGATTAGACATAGATACATTACATTTTATAACTCATGATTATTGGAATTGTTCATGCAACTTGTTTATTTAAGTACACTGCAGATGAATGAGCTTGTGCATAAGCAACAGAACATTATGGTGCAAACTGACAGTTTTTATTTCAGTATTAGATTCTTGTCAGCATCCTCAGGCAGGGCTCCTTCTTCTTCATCTCTGGAAATAAGGCAGCAAAGTAGAATGTAAACAATGTCAACATAAGACTGGGATTTTTAATTAGCTTTCAACAGTAGCATTACAACATGGCTCCACTGTATACATGAATTAAGAAGATGGGTATGACTTACTTATAGAGAGTTGAATCAATCATCAAACATGTTTATAAGAAACAGGCTAGTTTTTAAAGCTTAACATAAGATGGATTGCTCTAGTCGTTCAAGAATAAAGATGGATTTACTTTGGAAAGAAGTTTAAATTATTTCATCCAAATGTTTTTTCACTTATCTACAAAAATCAATAAACAAACTCTCACCTTCTTAGAGGCACGGTCCATCATCAGTTGAGCGAGTGTGTCAGCAGTACACACATCAATCTTTACATTTCCAGATGGCGTGAAGGTGCTGAGGTCCTCAGCCTTGAACAGATTTGTTGGCCTGCAAACAGAGAACATTTACCAATATAATTTAAAACACCATACATCAAATAACAGAGATTTTTGGTGTGCAAACAAGCTGTATAAAATGATGCATAACATTACCGTCTTGTGTAGAGGTTAGAAATGCAGCCTTTGAACGTGTCTTTTCCCAGAACAATGGCGCCACGTGTGTTGGGTATGGGAGAGCTGCCACTTTGTTCCAGACCCTTGTCCTCGTCATCAATAACAAGCTTAATACTGTTTGGAAAAAACATCATAGTATATTAGGTATACTAACTTTAGATTGCAGGGTATTTAACAGATGTATCTTCTGGGCAACTGGTGTCACTAAAATTGTTTATTTATTATGTTTGTGTAACTAATTTGCTTAGCGTACACATTTAAATCAAACCAAAGACTAAAGGTTGCAGTTGTCTAAACAATGTTATGGATGTGTTTGAATTTAAAATGATTTCCTTTTTCATACCTTCCACTTCTTCTGGTAACAGTCAAATAATGCCACAGGTCATCGTTATATACTTTGTTTGATTTCCAGATCTTGTTGTTAAAATTGAGAATCACATGGCCATTTTCCAACTTAAGATTCATCTCATTAGCCTGGAAAACAGAATGAAAAAAAGTTTTTTTAAATCTGACCAAGTTCTTCTTTAATAAAAGTCACAATTTGAACATCATATTTAAAAATGTATGTAATGACTGACCAACAGTTTGTCCTGCAGAATGAGACCCTGTTTTTCTGTGCTCTTGAATCCGAGGGAAACAGTAACATCATCAGCCAGACTGAAACCTTGAAGGTTAGCTGACAGGGAGCTTTTCAAATTGAACTCTGCTTTGCGAGAAACCTAAAAAAGAACAAGATCATTATGCATCAGTTAATTAGTTGACATATACAGTAAGCCTATACGTTTGGTTTGACGTGTGATATATTCATATGTTAATGTCCTACCAAGGACTCCTGTGGACAACCGTTGCTGATGCCCACTTGCTCTTCAAGATGTTCATTTTCCGACCCAATCTTTAAGTTCCTCATGCATCCTTTGAAGGGCTGCATGGTGATGTTATATCTGTGAAGAGTAAAAGCAGTTATCAAGTTATTATCAATAAAAAGGAGAAAAAAGTTTGACCAATTTACTCACAACACACAATAATTAAGAGGAAAATTGATAACCACATACTTCTCCCTCAATTCTGTTGGGGCACCACCAATGTAGAATTCTTTAAATGCCTTGTGGTTGTAAGTACATTTGGCACTGACCGCTTCTTCTTTGGCCATGCGGACCTCGATTTCACCGGCTTTAAAAATTAGGAAAAACTCTACCCAGTCACTTACCTAAAGAAAGGATACCAGAGCAAAATGCAGTTGAATTAGTGATTCTTAACAAATGTTATCCGGTTATTTAATGGTAATTGTCAAGAAAAATTTGAGTTAATGCAAGAAAACGAAAAATGGCTCTTACCGGGAAGAGTTTTTTGCTTGTTGTAACAAGTGTATTGTCCAAATTAGTATTCAGGAAAACTATGCCATTTTCTACCGTCACGGTGAAGTAATTGCCCTTTTAGGTGGGGGAAAAACAGCATCATCAAATTCTTGCAAATAGCGTATATAATTATATTCCAAATTCATCAATACAGAAGAATTATAGAGTAGCCATATGAACATTATTTACCTCTGCCTCTATGAAAAAGAGCAGACTGTTTTCTGAACGAATGAAGACATCCATCTTTATCCTGAGGACTGCCGAGACTGATTTTATAATCGCTTTTCCATATCCACTGCCTTCATAGTAGAAAGACACCACAGGAGGTACATATCTGGATAGACAAGAGAAATAAGTCAGAAAATAGTATTTACAAAATGGGATTCTTGAATGAATGTCTGATGTTACGGATAAATAGGCTTTGCTCATCTGTCTGTCAAGCAACAAAATATGTTTTCCATTTCTAACCCACATATTAAGGGTCACAGTGGTTCTGGTGCATACTTACACATCCACTGAAGAGGCAGGTAAAAAGAGCTCATAATGTCACAGGTTAACATGTCATTAATAAACAAGGCATCAAGACAAAGAAATCAATAATACCAGAAGATATTTTCCACATGTCTTGCGGTTTCTCTTCACCGTAAGAAATGTTAATAGTTTCTGTTAATAGTTCAAAAACATCAAGAGTTGAGTGATTCTCAACACTAATCATACTACTCATACTGTGTACCTCTTGCATGGAGAATCTTTATTAATATCCACTGCGTTTTGGAAATTGTAGAGACTGGCGATTTTGTCGTTAAAAGAGGAGAACTCTATGCAGCCTGTGTACTTGGGGTAGTTGAGAGATGGTGGTGGCTAAGGAGAAGCAAATCAGAAAAATATATTAATACAAATCTATGTCAATTAAAAATGAAGAAATGCATTTCTCTTCTTATGTTCTTACAGTGAAAGTGTCAGGGTAGCCTCCAACGTAGAATACAAAATCATCGGCACTGATGTCCAGAAGGTTTTTGTCCTCTTCTCCTTTGTTCTGGTACTCTTTTTTTGGACCGGGTGGTCTTGCCGTGACAACTCTGGTGAAGGACATCTCTACATCTTGATAAATCCTATATTCGGAAGAGGGTGCAAATATCCACATCAACATTCACCATCTTCACAAAATTCCTTGGTATTTTGTAGTGATTTACTTTAAATACAATGTAAAAAGGTATGCTATAATTGGAGGAAAAAACTGGAGAAATACAAAATAATTATCATGTAAATGTACCTGCGTAGATCAACTTGATCAAACTTGGCCGGTTCAGACGTGGACGTGGTGATGAAGTCCGTTTCTATCTGATGCGTGACACCATTGAGCTTGTACACACCGTACAGCTGGTTGCTCTTCAGGACCATTCCGATGTAGTTCTTAGAAGACTACAAGACAGTTTGTTAGTACCTTGTGTATATTCATTAACAAAATGTTTATATTAAACTATTCATATCAATGTGGAGTAACTTACATCTTTATTGCCAAGGTACATCACAAACATGTCTCCGTTGTCGATGGATTGTCTACGTCTGCGTGCTCCATCTCCCCTGCCTGAAGGTCTCTGCAGCTTCAGAGAAAGGGCGGTGTAGGCCTTCAGATCGTCCAGATTATTTGGCGCACGCAGCTCCACGTGGCCATTGCCTTTAAACATCATCGGGATAGTAATCTGGAGAAAATAATGAAAAACGAAAACCAGACCCGTCAAGGAAAAATAAGGGAATCCATTAGTGCTTGGCTATGCTTTAACAGCGAGGGAGCTCACCCTGTTAGCTGCGTCCCGGGCTAGTTCAATGAGATTTTTGATATTCTTGATGTTCTCAGAAATGTTGCTAATGGGTGAGAACTGAGAGGTCAGGTCTTCCACTTCGGAGATCTTGTCTTTAAGAGATGGGATGGTTTTCAGCAAGTCATTCACTGGAAGTAGAAGATGAGAGAAAGAAAATTGATATGTGTAAAAGAAAATTAAGCATCCTTTTCTATTATTCCCATTAATAATATAAATATCTATTATTTCGAACCATAAAGAATAAAAAAATAGGTATACCCTAATGTGTCTTGATACATCTTTTCAAAATCTCACCTGACTTGGTCATATCATCCAACACACTGCCCAGGTTGGAGTCCACAGGCATGACACTGATCTTTTTCATTTCCTCTTTAATGTCATTCAACTTGTCCATAGTGTTGCTGGCCGTGTCATTGGCTAATGCTGCCTTCCTCTTGGCTTCTTCAATCATTCGACCAATATCATCTGATTTGAAGATTTGAAGTGGTAGAAATGAGGATACATCTTTTGTTTGCCAATACACTCAGACGCTTTGAGTTAAAACAGTGCTATGCTATTGCTTTAAAGCCTCGACTTGTATTACCTCTTTTGATGCCGTTTAATTGGTTTTGCGCATCAAGCAGGTCTTTCGCAAGAGTTTTCTTCTTCGTGTCAGCCTTTGCCAGGCGCTTCTTCAGGTCAGTGATGTCTTCTTTGACACCTATTACAGAAAAACAAGAATTTATAACTTAAGTTTTTCTTTTCTTTCCTTTTTCCTTTTTAAAACCACATTTTGAAAGTAGCGCTAAATACCTTGAAGGTCTGTCTCAGCCGCCTTTCCATCATTCAACAGTTCCTCACCATTCTGCATTAGGTCTTTTGCTCTTTCTTTGAGGTTTTCTTTTTTCACATTCTAAACGGAAGGTTAAAAAAATGGTTGCAGGATTTTCCTATAATTCCAAGAGGTTCGAACGGATGCTTAATATTAAAAGGTACCAAGGGTGTTTCTTACATTCAAAGCGTTGTCGGCAGCACTTTTGGCCTCTTTGGCTGCAGTCTCAGCAGCATTAATTGCATCTGTGATGTTTTTGTAAGCGTCAATAGCGTCCTTGGCATCACGCACCTCAGTAAGATCACTTGCGCTCTTCACCGTACTGGGATGCAGGATAACAAGGGAACAAAATGAATCCCAAGAAAGAAACAGAATAATGCAAATGACACACAACTAAGCAGACTGTGCACTAAAACAGACATCTTTTATAGCAAAATACATCTGACATTATTTAACTTAAATCCATTAATTACATTTCAGGTTCAAATGAGATCAACGGTCTTTAATGTATGAAGAAAAGTCTTACTCCTCAAGTTCCTTTGCTGTCTTTGCAATTTTCTTTGCATGATCCTCTGCTCTCACCACAAGGTCCTCCTTGTCTGCAGCCTTGGTAATGTCATTCACTTTCTTATTCAAGTCAGTTTTGGCCCCATCCAGCTGTGCTGCCAGCTGTTCATATTCCTACAGAGGAGAAGGACACGTGAATGGGTGCAAGCTTTTCGGAACAGCAGGAAATGCCATTTAACTTGCCTCAAAGCGCAGCAAACGAAAACCCTGATCCTTATCTGAGTGAAAAGCATGTTGGGACCTGACCTCTTGCTCAATTGAGATCGAAGAAAAGGAGTTTTATTTTAACATAGCTACACTGTGTCAAAAATGTCTTGGCTCACGCTGAAGTGGGACACATTCTGTAAGAGATATGCAGGTACAGAGAGTATTTCAGGAAAAGAACATGCGGGAAACAATTTGTTCAACATACTGTTTTGCTGTCATAGAGCATTTCCACCAAATCCTCGGTCTTCTGCAGCTCATTTTCCGCCAGGGTCATTTGGTCCTTAACAGTCTCACGCTCCGTTTGAATGTCGTTAATGCGTTTCTATAAGGAGCACACAAGTCAGTTAGTTGTACAGAATGACCATAAATAGAATAACAACCTGAAGGGCTTTCCCTTCAAATACCTTACACAAATGAATGTAAAACAGTCTTTTATGTTATAAACCACTAAGCAGCACATCCCCTATCCTTATTTATGTGCTGATTGGTTATGAAACAAATGCTAAATTGTATGGTTACAAATATCTTCATTACAATTTATTTTCTGAATACCCATTAAGCATCAAGATCATGTGTTATTTCACTGATTTACCTTCAAATCTGCCAGTGCCTGAGCATTGAGCCCGTTCTGGGAATTGGTTTTTTTCAGCAAGTCCACTGCCTCCTTCAGAGCCTTGTCCAGGTCCTTCAGCTTGGCCCCGAAACCTTTCAAGTCATCCCGAAGCTTCTCCGCTGCAACCTCGTTCTGATCACACTGCTTGCTTACATCAGTCTTGATGTTTTCTAGCACTAGAAAATGGAATAGAATATGTTATTGGATTTTTATTTTTGAATCTGTAGTGATGTTTAACTTTTCAACAACCACATCAGTGCTTTAATAACGCAGTTTTGGAGGGGTTTGAAAGATTTTTCCACTATCTAACTATGTAGTAAGGCTCGTACATTTCTTGGCCGCATCTTTTTCTTTCTCAGCGGCGGTCTTCTGAGGGGTAAAGTTCCTGTCCTGCATCTCCTTCACCATGCGCTGAGCATCTTTTAGCATTTGGCTCAGGTCTTCATTTGGTGGCTTATCACCACTGGTGCCTGTATCCTTGAGGTGTTCCAGCAGAGCTTTAAACACACAAAAAACAACCAGTCAAGCAAATATTTAGGAACTGATTGCCAGTGAATTGTATTAGAAACTATTTTACTACTTGTAAATATAAACGTTAGTATATTAAAAAGAAGAAATTAAGACACAGGCAGAACAGACAAAGTTAGTGCATTTTTGTTCCTTTTACCTTGAATTTTCTTCATCATGTTTTGAATCTCTGCGTCCAGATCTTTAGCCCTCTTGTCAGTTTTATCAACATCTGCCATGGCCTTCTCAGCATCACTAGCCCGCTTATCTGCCTATATAAAAATACATACCGATCATAAACATTTTCACACGTATTATTGCATGCTTATATTCTTTATAAAATGCTACTGTAGGCCCGGTCTCCATCACTCTACCTTGTCTCTCAGGGAGTCGATGTCATCTGAGAGAGTGCTCTCATCTTCTTCAAGCTGGTTCACTTTGGGCTTTTGGTTTTTGATGGCAGAGTTAAAGTTGTTGACAGTAATCTGCAGAGAGCACAGTAGCAGGAATGTAAATAAAGCTGCATAAAGGAGAATACAGATGCTGTATGCAGAGTGATTGCTTGAGGCTGATAGAGGCTGTTTTTGAAATTGTGCTGTGCCCATTTACTTGTGTCTCAGTTAATGCAGAAAGGATGCACACTCAAACAAAGCGGATGTAACACTGAGATTATGAAAAAACAAAGAAGGAAAAGTCGGCTCAGCAAGCACTGGCATTCGGTGGTGTGGTCGCTAACTCATGTTGACACTCAATCTGTGTGACGAAATACACTGAGATTGCTAATCAGCAGGAATCCTGAATGTTTGAACAAGCACACCCATCTTGTGCTATCAAACACGTGTATTTCTGTGAAAAATAACTGACGTGCAAAATGCAAATAATAAAAAAACAAACTATGGATCTTAATGTTTTGTGATGATACATTTGGCATCAGGAACATAATCTATGACTCTTTCCAATATATTTTAGTGTTCTACTGCTCATCTTCAGCTGTGTCTGTAGCCTTCAGAGTGACAGTGCTGGGTTACAGCCCACTGAAGTGTTACCTTGGTGTCAGCCACAAGCTTTTCCAGCTTCTTCAGCCTGTCCTGAGACGAAGAACCGGCAGAAGCGTTGTCCAGTAGAGTCTTAATCCTTCCTATCTCATCATCCAGCTTCTCCAGATCATTGAGTAAAGTCTGGGCACAATTATCACACTCTGAAACACAAAAGAGGATTGGATTAGCCAAGGCATCCCCCCTCTAATTACTCTAATTATTTTAAACTGCAATGTCACAGCGTCAAACTTCAGTTCTTATTGTTGATTCACCTTGGCAGGGCTCATCTGTGTTTGTGTCTTTTGGCTCAAGGGTGTTCTTGCAAACTGGAGAAAAGGAAAAAAGAAAAGGAAATGTAAATGAACTGTATCTATAGAACAACATGAGCTAGCACTAAAATAGTAAACAAATGAATTGTTTCAAAATGGGAGTTCACAATCTCACCACCAGTCCTGGAATCGCAGTTGTTGCCGTTGCAAAAACAGGGCCGACAACTTCCTCCTAGCGTCAGTGGAGCACCATAGAAACCAGGAGCACAACTAAGGGAATGAGAAATGCGAAAACGTCAAGTATTGCAAACTACAAGGTATCTGCAAAGGATTTTAAAATCATTGCATGTCCATACAGACACTTACCTCTCACACTTGTCTCCACTGTAACCGACTCTGCATATACACTCCAAGCCTCCAAACACCTCTTTGCAACCGATTGCAAAACTGCAAATTGATAAGGAGATCATGATTAAATTCTTGAAATATATAATAACATTTATTTAGAGTACATGAGTTTTATTTTTTTCCCCACACCTGTTTGTGCTGGATGGGCACGGACACATTTTGCATGTCCTCAGAGCTGCGTTTCCATAGTAACCTTCTTTGCAGCGTTCACATCTGTCCCCAGCCGTGTTATACTGACAGTTCTGAAAAAGACATAATGTATTTAATTACATTATTACCACTTGGAAACTAAATGTTGAGAAGCAAAATACCTGGCAGTCGAAGTATTAAAGAACACCTCAAGTAGTAATTCAACCATCTGTGTCCATCTGGCTTTAAAGCTGCTAGGGTGTGGATCCTTGCATACTTTTCACATACAGGCCCGGTCTTGATTGCTTTCATAACAATACAGAGAGAGACGGCTGGATTTTAAATTTCACAAAGGCTCATTCTCCCATCAAGTGGAATATTGAGTGAGGAGGGCCCCATACCTTGAGAATAAGGAGCCATACTGTAGGAGGCTGGGCTAAATCATTAGCTCAAGTCTTAGATACTTTTACAGTTGGTTTTCAGTTCAAGAAAGTTCATTGTAACATCTTGTTGGCCTAAAAGTATTTAGTTCTGAATTGCGTGGTTATTAGTGCAACACTTCTGATAAGAGAAAAAAAACTCAAGGCTTCAAAACGGTGCAAAAATGGGTGCCGTCACGTAGACTAGGTCCACTTCCTGTATGACATCTATGGTGTCTGTGTATAGTACGCCTGTGGTCATGAATCAAGATTTGAGGGTTGTGTGTTTCTTACCCTGCACCTCCCTGTCTTGTCTTCACACTCGTCAGCCAGACCGTTGCACTCACAGCGCACACAGCGACCCAGGAAATACCCACTGCCTTCTCTGTAGTAACCAGGAGCACATTTCTGGAAAAAACAAATATAAAGACATGATTAACCAACTTCAAATGGCAATTGTTAAATCCTGGCTAGCAAGTCAAAGCTTTTTGATGCTAGGGGCTTGGCAAAATACTTAAGATTCTCTATTTAGATATTGAGTGTATTTTCTTTCAATTCAATTGAAAACATTTCTTATAGAATACATAACCTGAAAGGAGTGTCTATTGCTGGCAAATCATTGATTTACAATTTTTTTTTTTTTTAAATGAAAATGTCAAAATGTTGTAGAAATCCTGCAAATGTAATATTGGTAAAAAAGCGCTCCTGCTTATGACTTGCAACATTGCCTGTAACTACAATTATCATCAGTTCAAATGTAAACACATTTCTCATAAGCCTACGAATTCTAACACATTTCCAAACGTAATGTAAATATCATACCAACATTTCTTTCTAATTTTGACTTAACGTAGCAGAGGATTAATAAAAACACTGTCCCAGACGGCACCTCTGTTTGCTTTGCTAAGAAGTGAGATAATTTACAGAGCACACAGCAATGAACTTGACCTGAGTTTAGTTTGATTAACAATTAACTCAAGAAGCCCTAAAGCATGCCCTTTGCTTTCAGAGATAACATATTTAGGTCAACCCATCCTGAGGCATTGAGAAGTGTATCCTACAGCGAAGCTAAAACATCCCTTCAGGTACAAAAAAACTATTTCCAGATTTTTACCTCATTCTCATAATTGGCAGAACCGTCATTAACATTAGGAAAGACAACAGCCTGTCCTCTCCCCTGTACCCCTTGGGTCCCTTCATCATTCAAAGATGGATACTCTATCCGCTGAGTCCCCTGGTCGTTTAGTGAAGGGAACTCTATCCGCTGAGTCCCCTGGTCGTTTAGTGAAGGGAACTCTATCCGCTGAGTCCCCTGGTCGTTTAGTGAAGGGAACTCTATCCTCTGAGTCCATCTCTCATGATGCCTGGCGTAGCGGGTTCGCTCCCCTCTCTCTCGGGGTCTGTGGCCAGCACAGCAAAGTCCAATCAAAGTCCAACATAGTAGGGTCTGTAACAAAAGCCCTGTGCGCCGTTGCTTATCCATACAAGTATCTGACATTCCTAACGTTTAGTCCGTGTGAAATAATGCTCTCTCCCCTGCCTCAGCCTCTTAAATACATACAGTCACACACACACAGAGGAAACGCCCCACCTCCTACCTGAGTCAGCCTTGCAGATCAGCATGAGTGGATATAGACACACAAGCACACACATGCAAGTGCCCCCCCCCTCTCTCTCTCTCTCTCTCTCTCCACACACACACACACACACACACACACACACACACACACACACACACACACACACACACACACACACACACACACACACACACACACACAATTGCTTTAGATACATACAAACAATAACATTTGGGTACTTTCATGCGCACACAGGAAATCCACTATTAGCATTACTGAATAATAGAGAAAAATAACCGTCACAAAAAATATATGCTGCTGTATTTACTTAAAGCTGCAAGGGTGTGGTAATAAAACCTCTGCTTAAAAAAGCAACTTAAACATTAATTCATGTTCAATTCTATTAATGTGTGTGAGTGTGTGTGGTTTATAACAGAGTTTGTGCAAGCATATACTGTATGACTGAAAGGAAAGTCAGACAACCTCAGACAACACAGACAACAAACTCACACCTGAATCACGTTACTCAAACACACATCACCACAACTAGGTGTGTCGGGTCTTCCGGGCACACATACATACACACAGGTGAACGCACTTGTGTTTATGAGTAACAGTGTGTTGCCAAATGCCGCACCCCATGTGTCAAGGCAAGGTTCCTTGTCATATAGCCTCCAGGCACATATTATCGACTTCCTCTAAACACTCCCGATCAGGCTATTGCTCATATTCACACACAGGTAAGTAACCACATCTATGGCAACAGTATTCCAACACAGTAACACTAACAAACGCTGTCTGTTACATGAAAATAAAATCCCCGTTAATTACAGTTTGCTCCTAACTCATTTTTAATTAGTCTCTGTGGGTAAAACTGCTTCTCTTTATCTGTATACAAAGATCTGAGAAGCACACACTCAAGTCAAGTCAGCACCATTCCCAGGATAAAAGGGAATTCAAGTAAAGCCTTTCCTGACCAACTACATCAACGTTGTTTGCACTATGTTCCTGTGAGCCGTAGCTATGCCAGTGATTATAGCTTTATAATCACTGATATCATGTCTGCGTGATTGTGCATCATCTCCCCAGCCTGGGGCTACACAATTTGGCTGTGAAGATCCACGGCTGGTATTTTCCAGTACATTACAAACAAAGCTCCTCCGCGGATGAATATTTCTCTTAGAAAAGGGTGTGGTACTTGGTTCAGGCGTGTCAGGACACCCTCAAAAATATGAGGAGGAGGCCCAGCTCCTCAAAGATGACAAGATGCCATTTTAATGAACATTGTGCTCCACCCTGCTTGTTATCTCTACTGTTTCTCAGACCTTAACAAAATATCAAAAGTTCCCCCTGTCTAGTTCGTTGACACACTTAAGTATTTTATTGGTAAGGAAGTTTTTTACAGTACGGAAGAATACATTAAGAGAAATTCCTTCCTAAGGTTTGGCTACATCCAAGACAGTATTCAAAACATGCTGCGCTTTAAAAATACTCTACATTTGTTTGTTGCTTTAAATATTGTTTTACTAATTTGTCCTTATTGTGTTTAAAACCTATACAGTTATCTTATTTGAAAAGGACATGAAGTGTAAATCATTTAACATTTATCTACACCGTTACACCTTTTATTCAAGAACCAATAAAGAGGAAGCAGTATTGAGGGATATTTGACTGTCTTTTAACTCCTCACCTGACAGGAGTCTCCAGTGTACTCAGAGGGGCAGGAACAATCCTCCACAGTGTTTCCAGGACCCCCAGTCCCCGTCTCTGTGGCCCCCTCCAGGCCCACCTCCCCCAGGCTGAGTCGCTGGGTTTGAGTAAAGTACAAGGCTCGGATCCTCAGGCCAGCGAGAGCAGCCAGGACCGTCATCAGCTCCTCTCTGGAGACAGGCCTGCTGCTGACCGCATGGCGCCAGTTCCCCTGCACACCAAAGGTCAGTTAGTGATGAATGCTGAGAAATCTGCATTTCAAAGAATTATATTACATTGGATTCCACATCATAATAAGTACACAATATTATACACAGTGTTTTGAGAATAATGTATACGTTTTATAAGATAAGATAAGATGGACCTCAAATTGATCCCTGTAGGGAAATTCAGTTGTTATAGCAGCAACAGAATAAGTGAGAAACACAGATAGTACAAATGAGGGATAATAAGAATAAAAAATAAAAGCAATAAACATTAAATAACAAAATGAATGTTATTGAAAATAATTACAGTCACTGAGAGAGAGATATGTTTTATTCAAATTACAAATACTAATCAAAATGTTGGTGAAAGGAGTTACATTGAAACATATGAAGAACAAAACATTAGTTTATTTGTTTCTCTTTTCCGATCTTAAAGTTAAATTGAAGATTTAAAAAAAAAAAAGGTTTGAAGGCAATCATTGGTGAGTGCTTTTGTAAGATTTAACTTCCCTTTTTTATGATCGTTCAGCTTTTTTCTCAGTTTAAAACATTTGTAAGAACACTAATCAAAATTGCTGTAAACTTCCCGCTAACACATTTAAACTCCACAGATGATTAAGCCTTTTTCAATTAAATAATTCAAATAGTGTCACTTTCAATATCTACATCAGACAAGTTACAAAAACACATTTTGAAATATAATAGCTAGATTCCCATTGAATAAAAATAACTTTTTTTTAATGAATACATTTTTTAAATGCTCACTATTTTTAACAGAATGGAGGAACTGGTTTGTACTTTACCTCTAAGAGCTGGACTCTGCCCTGATACGGCTTGTCTGGGAGTGGGACTTGTTGAGCCATGTGGATCAGGGTCATATCTTGACCCTAAGAGGGGGGGGGGAGAATAGGATGGATAAATAAGTCAGTGATAACAAAATAAGATGTTTGTGAGTGAGAAACCAGTAGCACTACGCACAGTCAGCACAACATCAGGTCTCCTGTCCATTAAGGTCATCCCCTCAGAGGGAATCCCAAAGGATTTGGACTGATAGGTGAGGAATCCACCATAAGATGAAACCTAAGAGAAAGACACATAAATACACATCTGTCAGCTAATCTGAAATAACAGAAATTGGTTTAAAGAAAAAGTATGTATATAGGGCAGGGGTCTCAAACTCAAGGCCCGGGGCCAAATCCGACCCGCAACTTCATTTTATGTGGCCCCGCAAGAGCTTGCAAAGAATATAATAAGTTTATTATATGGTTACATGCCACTTTACAGAAGCAGGTTGCCCATAAACTACATGTCCCACAATGCATCTTGTTTTGTGAAATGCGCACTGAAGAGACTTGCAATTATTTGCCCTAGACTTTTGCCTTCAGACATAGTTAATTACTAAGTTATTATCCTATCCGATAATAATCCAATTCAGAGGCAATAATGTAATATAATACGTTATTTTATATATATATTATATATTTATATAGTTACAACCGGCCCTTTGAGTGCAACCTTTATGCGAATGTGGCCCGCGGTGAAATTGAGTTTGACACCCCTGATCTAGAGTATATAACCTGGGTCTTATATCACAACTAGAAAGAATACCATCATTATTATACATTTCTATCATTTATGATAGAATTGTATCTAATAATATAAATATATGATATGTTATATAAAGATTTTATGAACATTGCAACATTTTTAAAATGGAGTACTATAACTAAAGAAGTGAAAACACATGTGAAAGGTGTGACAGGAGGATGATGGTTAACTGAGGTGTCCATTACAATGCTCTACTGCATTGAAAAAACGTGATCCCTATGAACAAGGGTATTTGATGTGATGCGGTACAAAAATCAAACTTCAAAATGATTCATTTAAATAACAAGTTTCGTTTTTAAGGCGGTAAGATTTCTGAAAACTATTGAAACACCAGAACTCAAATAAAATAATACAACTATTTTTTTTTTTTTGTATTTTTGTTTTGATGGGTCCATAACATTACTTTAAAGCTCCAACTCTGGAAATACTGTATATGTTTCCCTACCTAAACCTTAGTTACTCATTTATTTTCATTCTTCCGTCATGGTATCTTCCTTCCATCACTCACCCTGTCTCCCAAGTAGGACGATGGTGCCACCCAGTGTAGAGTTTGAGCTGTTGGGGGAAGCTCCTGGATGTCTGCCACTAC
Organism: Notothenia coriiceps; assembly: GCF_000735185.1. NCBI lineage: Eukaryota > Metazoa > Chordata > Actinopteri > Perciformes > Nototheniidae > Notothenia > Notothenia coriiceps. The sequence continues at coordinate 158,832 of NW_011360233.1, read as the reverse complement.
TGTGTTGCTGGCTGTGTTCAGGACAGAGGTAACCTTCTCCTGGTCGGGACTTTCCAAACGCCAGCCTCGCATCCCAACAAACTTATAACGGGGAGAGTTTGGGCGTAAATTGAAAAATCCATCCTAAAATCTCACTGTATTCACGATTAACAAATGATAGCTGTCTTCTATCTTATACATATAGACATGTTACAAACAACAAGAGATGAATCCCAGAATGTACCCAGATCCCAAAGAAATCACCACCATGCAATTGTCGGTTCTTTACTGAACATCTGTATGCTTAGCTTTTCATTAAATAAATTACTTTCACCATATAACTGCTATCAGCCAGAAAGCTCTGCAGGGCACAACATTTCCAAAGGCATTTATAGACATGCATGGGTACGAAAAGCAAACGCACCTTCCCCCTGCGTTTGCTGGAGCTCTGACACAGGTCAGTCGCCCCGAAGCAGAAGCAGCTAGTACAGCCGTGAGGGTTGGAGGGGTCAAAATAGAAGGAACCTTCCCGACAGGTTTCGCACTTGGCGCCTGCAACATTTCTCTACCAACATGGCACCAATAATGAAGAGAAGGTCAGAGCAAGGAAAGACTAATAATAAGCGATAGAGAGTTTTTGAATCAGCTAATTGGATGAACTCACCTTGCAAAGACACCTCCCTGTGTCTGGGTGGCAGATGTCGGCTGTGACGCCATCTTCTTTACAGTTACATGGTACACAGTCAGGGAAGCGATAGTAACCTGCAGCGCAGCGATCACACTGCCGGCCAGCAATCCTAGGCTTGCAACTACAGAAAAATACACATGCACATTATTTTTAGTCAAAATCTGGATGATAAACCAGACAAACATGATTCATAGATTTAAAAAGTATTTAAGTCTATATTGAATAGCCTTAAATATAATCCCATTATGCATTCCTGTACAGTATATTGCTTTAAGATGCTGATTGGGAATGCTTTCCATTGTTTCTTTATTAACAAAGATTTAAAGACCGCAAATCTATATGACAGAAAATATGATCAACATGACTAGTCTGTGAACGGATCCCCTCATTAATCACTTTAAGGTGCACGCTTTTTGTTAGAGGCTTCAAGCCTCACATTCCAGCTTTCCCGTAACTCAAAACTGAGAGCATGAAAGGGACAATCAATTTGTGTGCCGCTGTTTACTAAGTATTGTAAATTACAGATAAATATATATATATACACACATCATATAAGTAATAGAAATTAATACAACTTTTGTAATAAAGTGACAACAGAGTAGACTAAAGCAAATCTATAGTTAACATAAAAAAAGGCACACATAACAGAAACATTGCATGTGGTTATTGAGTTTTAAAGTAATGTGGGTTTTTTTTATTCACTCAGGTTGCATGCTAACTTTCTTCTGGTCTGCCTCCCTGTGTGCCCTTTTCTTTCAAGATTTGGTATTTCATTCGCACAAAAACAGGCACAAACACAATATTTCCTCCTTTTTGTCTCTTTCCGAAAAAATATTTATACTGTAAATATGGAACTTGTATGGAATCCCATTTCCGCCACTTGAAAAAAATAAAATCCCCATGAAAAGTCATAATTATGAGATAAAAAAGTCGAAATAATGAGATAAAAAGTCATAATTATGAGATAAAAAGTCGAAATTATGAGATAAAAAGTCGAGATTATGAGATAAAAAGTCGAAATAATGAGATAAAAAGTCATAATTATGAGATAAGAAGTGCGCATGCGCTGCAGTGGCGCTGTCTTCAAAGGTCCCTTCATCACCTTGCTGCTCTCCACCATGCAAACGGCATCTAGTCCTAAATAAGGTAACTATTACAGGTGACTTTTGTAAATGTTAGATGTTACATATAGCCTATATTGCAGCTAAACTACAACAATGCAGTTCATAGCTTTGACATGACCTGTTATGAACTATAATATATATGCCTATAGTTTTGTGGTAACGTTCACGCCACTAATGACAATGGTGTACAGTAGGCATACTGCTGCTGTGAGTTGTAAGCCTAAGACTCTAACCCGTGAACGTTACCACAAAACTATAGGCAATATTATTGTTCATAACAGGTAATGTCAAAGCTATGAACTGCATTGTTGTTTAGCTGCAATATAGGCTATATGTAACATCTAACATTTACAAAAGTCACCTTTAATAGTTACCTTATGTAGCTGACGCTCAAAGGTCCCTTATTATTGTTTTGTCCTTTTTGAAGAGTGTTTAATGTATGCTTGAACTTTGTTTTATTTTGTAAAAATGATAAGAGTTGTCTTTCCGGAAGTCATGTGACCTCTTGCCCCGGATGTTTATATTGTGTTTGTGTGCGGTAAAAGTGTCAACGATGTGATAACGTAATTCTACTGCTGGTCTACTAGGCAAACACGTTTTCACGGTGTTTCATGATTGTGCAAAGAAGAGAATAAACGTGATTGTGGACATCGGTTCGATGCGTACTGTAATGTTCTTTCAAGACCAGAGTAGTTACACCTTATTTAGGACTAGATGCCGTTTGCATGGTGGAGAGCAGCAAGGTGATGAAGGGACCTTTGAAGACAGCGCCACTGCAGCGCATGCGCACTTCTTATCTCATAATTTCGACTTTTTATCTCATAATTTTGACTTTTTATCTCCTTATTTCGACTTTTTATCTCCTTATTTCGACTTTTTATCTCATAATTTCGACTTTTTATCTCATAATTTATGACTTTTCATGGGGATTTTATTTTTTTCAAGTGGCGGAAATGGGCTTCCATAAACTTGTTATTGGAAATGATCCAATAACAAATATTGGAAATTGTTGAACAATAGGAAATGTGACTCAAAGTATTTAAATAACCCATGAGATAAATTAATGAAATAGCACAGAAACAGTATAAAAGCATTAGGTTAGGTAAATTGAGAAATTCTGAAACATGTCCAATTATGTTCCCTTGTATTATATGCAGGAATTAAGATCAAACATATTGTGAACACTCTTTAATTAACCTTTGTATTTATTGAAAGCCAAACCATTACTCTTAATAAGTGCACAGCTTTGTTTTAAGTATGTTTCCCCCTCACCTGCACTGTCCTGTGGTTCGGTCACAGTCAGGCCCTGCGTTTGCTTGAATGCCATTTGGAGAGCACTCACAGCCCTCGCAGCCTAGCAACGGGTGATAGCTGAAAGTCTGACTCTGGCACACATCACAGGAAGGTTTGACTGTCTGAGGAGGGCAGATACAGCTTCCTGTCACCTCATCGCACAGGCGGCGGCCACACTCACATGCTGGAGAAAGGACAGAAGGGATTTCAATTACATTTAAAAACTATTTAGGTTAATGTAGATAGTCTCACATTCAGAAGTCAGAAGTAACCGTTGACTCACGTCTGCAGTAGGGGAAGCCGTAGTATCCCGTGGCACACTTTGTGCACTGACGACCAATGACATGCTGCCTGCAGGGACACTGTCCTCCAATTGGCTCACAGGTGGTGCGTGTAGAGCCAGACTTATCACAGTTGCAAGGCAGGGCTCCGTCATTAAAGGCTGCTACAAGAGAACGGGCGGCGTCTCTGCAGAACTGTGGAGAAGTATTCGGGCTGAGGGGAGAAAAGAGTATGTGGTTTTAACCTCTACTCGTACAGCTAGAGGGCACCATTTTCAAAAACTTCCACTGTACTGTTTATGATTGTGAAACTGCAGCACTGCCAAACAAATAAATGCACTAAAAGAACAACACAAGCTTAGATGAAGACAGAAGAGCATATCAAAAGTAAGATAAGATAAAGATAAATAAAAAACGGATTAAATGTTTAGATTTGAAATTGATTTGAGTCACGCTTGTAATACAGACATGGTGGATACTTACTCAATATAGAATCCTTCTCCTCGACACTGCTGTATGAAATCTGCAGATTTATTCAGTGGCTTCTCTTTCAGGAGATCTGGGGTGTAACTGCTATCAGGAACCAACATGATATAATCCTGCACAGAAGGAAAAAAAAGGCACAACAAATGATTTAAAAAGATCTCACCAGTAACTTCAAGTTTGTTTGTTATGTGCTTTATGTATTCACATCAGTGTTAGGATCAGTGTGCAGAAGATGATAAACAGATGATTTCACCTGCAGCCACATATGAGTCTTCTATTTTATCCAAAGGGAAAGAACAGCAAGTGAACAACAGGCAACTACAGCCCAACCTGCGCCTGTCTTACAGAGGTCGGAAGAGTAGCTTTAAGAAAGCAGAGAGGGGCTGCCAGGTGGAATACAGTCACTTCATTGTTTTTGTTGGGATATGGAACAACACTGAGGAAAGAGGACCTAAGCATATTGCCAAGTGCTCTCTACAGCATCTACTCAAGGGCAAAACACAGACTTGTCCCTCAAACCTGTAGACTTGCACAGAAGTATGTCTTGCTATTTATTTTTTCTTTATTCATTTCTTTAGTTTTGGAGGGAAAAATCATTTGAACTGTGTTTGACTCAACCACGGACCAGAGTAAGTGTCTTCTTAGGTGGCACAATCACAGAGATGGTGGGCTGCTGCCAAGAATTTGGCTCAAAGTCAAGGGCAATGCGACCATCAGCGATCACAACCGCCCTGCAGCCTGAGACCGCGGGGCAGAAAGAGGCATTTATTGAACCTGTAATAGAAAAGCAAAGATTAAGTTAAGTAGAGAAAGAGGATGCTGCACAATAATCCATCCCACAACTAAAGCCATATAGGGAAGTGTGTCCGGGTCCTTTGATCCTCCAAGAGACTTAATCTACTTTTATGAAGGAAAACCCCTTCACTGAGAAGGCTTTCCTATTCTCCTGTGAGTAACCACACTTCTATCCAATGGGAGCCGATAAACAATTTAATTATATTTCATTTAACAGGAGTCCACCTAAGACTTCCTCCCACACACTCACCCTTCCATTCCCGCCCTGCGTTCACTTGAACCTCTACGGGGAAGGAGGTATGTTCAGGCTGGTGATAATGGACCACCACCACATACCTGCCCGGGAGGGGCACATTGGGAGTGAAACTGATCTCCGTCTGTGGAAGGAAAAAAGAAGGAAGCTTCAGTGTCAAACAGTCGTAGTGTAATTGAAAATTAATGTCACAGCAGAGGTGGCTCATTGAACTCCTCCAGCTCCCAGCAGTCCAGAAAAGCTCAAATTATTCAACAAGGTTTTTTACCTGAGGGAATTTAAGCAGAATCCCATCACTGTTAGGTTCACAGACAGGGAAGACCCCGGTCTGTCGTCTCCATCTCCAATCCTCATTCTCTCCTTGTCGGGGAGAAACAGCCGGTGCTGAAGAGAGCTGTCCATCAGTGGCAGCGTACAGTATCAAAGCTGAGGCTGGCTTGTCGAATTGCCTCAGAACACAGTCCCGACTGGAAACAGTAAACAGCAACAAGAGGTTGTTACTGAAAGCCTGTTGATAGGATTGGCCAAGCGCTATTGTAGCAGAACAATGTCACTTGTTAGGAGATGTGTCAGTTGCTAGTGAAACAACAATAATCTCCAATAATCCTTTTTTAAATCTTGAAATCCTCTGGGCCCAGGAGTTCAAAACTTTTAATCCCTATCTGATCAGATCAGATTTGGATTTTGGGGAGTTCAAAACCAAAAAACAGGATCACTTTGATATCCGATCAGATCAGGAAATCCAATCCAAGCTTTAATCTGGATCAAATCTTCAAAACGGGTAGTTCAAACCAACAACACAGGCTTGGGATCAGTTTGATGCCAAAAAACTGGATTATCCTAATCCCACCAGAGGGGTGGATTTCCAGTGGATTACCAGAGCAAAATGTACTGTACCATTTATTTAAAAATATGTTTCAATATAAATAAGATGGCAAAGTTTGTTAACTGAAATAATACACAATTTTTAGCCTTCATGGCAAATCAATTTTATTTTTCATTTTTTGGCCACGTTTGTGGTGGCCTATTTTGTTTTCAACCAAATGTTGATGACATAAATGTTTATGCTCATAAAAGTGTCACAGCAAAGATTGTCAATCACAAATGTAATTTAGATTAAAAAAATATCTTCAACAAAAAAAAAGTCCATCAGTCATCACCTTTCAAAAGTAATTGCGGACAATAGATGTCTGCAATGTGGTCTCTTGTCTCCTTGTATTATTTTTCATATCCACTAGATGGCGATCGGTAGGATTAAAGCACTGATATTCAGGATCTAGTCATCTTGAAAAATCGTAATCTGGATCAGGCTGATCCTATCCTGAATTGCTTTGAACTCCAGGGACAAAATCTGGCCGACTTGTCTGATCCTGGATCACAAAAAATGGGATTTCAAAATCTGATCGGATCTGATTGAGATTAAAAGTTTTGAACTCCTGGGCCCAGGTTATCAATGTGCAGATATCCTGACATCACACACTAAATATACACACACTTCTAAGGAAAGCTTTAGTTTTACAGGCTAACACTCTGGCTTCAGGTTGCAGGTTAACCTTCTTCTCGCTTGCCTCGCTGTGTGCAATTTTCTTTCAACATGTTGTATTCAATTTGCACAAAAACAGGCACAAACACAACATTTCCTATTTTTTCTCTCTACTTTTCAAAGAATATTTAATATTCTGTAAATATGGAACGTGTTATTGGAAATGATCCAATAACAAGTATTGGAAATGGTTGAACAATAGGAAATGTAACTCAAAGTATTTAAATAACCCATGAGATAAATTAATCAAAAGCACAGAAACAAAAATTGTTTCAAAACCATGAACATAAAGTGTGTTTATTGCATTCTTTTTGCCATCATTGCATGTCTATTTGTGTGTAAGTTCAATTAAAAATGTATCTTATTTTCAAATCAATTCCCACAATTTCATTTGTGACATGTTTCCCTTTTGAGGTGGCTTTTTTTCCACACTGTTCATGGTGAATTACTACATACTTGTAGAAAATAACGGGACTGCACACTGACAGCTGTTAACACATTTGTAACTGTGACCTAGTCTTTAGCGTACATTGAGTGTGACAGCGAGAGTAAGAGAGAGTTTGACCCTCAGTTCCAACTCAGTTAAATGACCTTAAACAGCTGGAAGAATGTGTGCAACAGCACCTGGAAAACAGGTGTGTGTCTCCACGCTCCAGAACAACAACAAAATACAGATGTCTAGTCATTTAGCAGCTTCTCCTAAAATTACTACACAAGTGTTGTTATTAAAAGCATGCAATGGAGTTTATTCAAGGTGACCTACCTGTCTTCAGTAAAGTAGCCATGAGTGGAGACACACAGCACCTTTGGATCCACATACTCCAGGGAGAACTCCTCTATAGGGACTGCATACACTTTATACTACAGAAAGAAAACAAATATTCATTTAAATGACATGCTGCTATCTAGAGCTATTATAACTCTTTTGTGAAAATATTTCCCTCACCAGCAGGAATGATGTAGTGGGGGTTTGCAGAAGAACCTCCGTCTTATGATCCAGCTGCACCACTGTCACCTTATTACTGCTGTCCACTGCAACACTCCGGCACAAAAAGCTGCAAACGACACACAACAGTTGAAAATATACTTCTAGCTTTGAAACACTTATTTTGTGTCCAAAGCCATAGCTCAAAAAACGACTTGTACATCAATTGTTTGGGAAGGTGAAGCAACAAATACAAATTCAGACTCACCTGTACGCACAACTGTAAATGTTAGCCCTGGCTGGGATCTGGCCCCCTGACTCGCCACTGATGAGTATGTTGACATTTTGGACAGTGTCCACCTCGCTGGCATACTCCAGGACAAGAGCGTACTGGCCAGGACGAGGCACACGTAGACTGAGTTGGAGCTGAGACTACAGGACAGAGTTCATACAAAGTCAGTTTAGTGAATTTAAAGGAGATACTTTACCCCCAAAATGATCCTGTGTATATCATTGTTTTACTCATAGTTCTAGCTATCCATTTATATGCTCACTAAATAAACTTAAATAGGTACCTGTTCACCAAAGAGGCATGCAATAACAACACAATCAAATAAAAATGTATTGTAACACAGGGTCGTTTATTGATATAGATAAGGTCACTGGGTGTGAAGTATTCCTTTATGCAGCTCCAATAAAAGAAAAAACTGCTTAAGGGAGGCATAAAAGCAATCAGTAAAGATTATAATGGTATGTTCAATAGCCAACTATTATTCTGGACTTTGAAACGACAAATAAGATCCGGCCAAATTACCTCAGTCTATTTTATAGCTTTGTATTCCACCTACTCCTGATTTAAAGGTAACATTTTGAAACAAAATAAGGACTCCAAAAGTAATTGGGTAAAACTCTCTGTAGTACTGTATGGGCTTGTATGTAAATCCAGTCTTTCCTACCTGTCGGCCATTGAGAACGGCCATCTCAGGGTGAGCTGGGGTGGGACGGCGCACGCGAGCCTGCCTCCTCCTGCGCCCGCTGCGGCTGGAGAGGATTCCCTGCGATCCCAGAGCAGAGCTGAAGCCATCCATGGACACATGCTTATACAGCAGACAGCTGAGAGAGACATACAGGCAGAGGCAGTGAGCAGGAGAGATGAAATATATCTATATAATCATGCTGTTTCCGAAGAAAGAAAATGTAACATATATACCAAACACTGCTTAGCATACTAGTTATTGTAAGGAAAATGTTGGAACTGATTGCCATATGCTTTGTATACCCTCTGCATAGTTTTGAAAAAGTTGTTCATTTTTCTTCTTTTCCTTTGGCGTGTAGCAAATCATATATTTTATGGTTCATTCTAGCCAAAAAAAACACCTGTGTTAAGTTAGGAACCATCCATTATCTGTATTAACTGTTTGTGCGGTATATAGAAAATGATGTATGGCTATAAAAACAAAACATTCCTATCCCATGCAGGAGTAATAAGTCATAGTCACAGACTATCTAAAGACTTACTTTGTATCCTTGTCTGCAGGGAGTAAGTAAGTGCAGGGCTGGGTGATCTTCTCCTGCAGCAGAGGAGCCTCATAGTAATCCCGGGGCAGCAGCATTAAATAGTCCTGGAGAGGGAGAGAGATATGTGTACGCTATTTAGTGCATTGCATTAGTATTTTTTAGGTGGACTTAATTTAGCATAAAGAAGGCAATATGCCCAAAAACAACAAAATAACTGATTTGACTGAAAGCATTCTCACTATTTTTTCAATTGTATTCAAATATATTGCCATAACAGTGCTATTATGTCTTATTTTGGACCCAATAATTGTGTAGTGAGAATCTAATATTGTGACAGCCCTACATTACATTACATTTCATTTCATTTAGCTGACGCTTTTATCCAAACCGACTTACAATGACGAATTACAGGGACATTCTCCCTGGAGTAACTAAGGGCTAAGTGCCTTACTCAAGGGCACACTAGTGGTGGTGTTCCTGGCAGGTTTTGAACTAACAACCTTCCGATCTTCAGTGCACCTCACTATCCATAGACCACCACTATCCCTATTTCTTTTGTACATTTTTCTCATAAACTCACCAGCAGGACCCCCTCCGCCCTTATGTGAATGGTCCATGTCCCAGGGGTCATTGCAAAGGGCTCAGCGAAGCCCTCTCCTGGGACGGTGAGGAAGGATGGGGAGGGACTCTCAGGGAATATTACTTCCTTACTCTGATCAGACCCTGGAAAACAGCAAGCACGGATGTTTTAAATGCGACACATCTACAGTTGACGATTGGGACATCAGCATAAGAATGACACTGGGGCTTGAATATGAATGAAATACAGGAAATTAGTTATTTATTGTATGTATTCAATGATGGGTTATGATGATATGAAATGTAAGAGCTGAATCAGAGGCAGCCTCACCTTGAGTGCCTCTGTTATTGGTAGCCTTGATGCTACCGGTCACACTGGTGCCTTTCGGGTTAGTGAACCGCAGAACCACACGGTATAAGTGCTGCTTCTCATCTTTTGGGTCAACATGCACTGTTACTCTGACTTCACTCTGCGGGGAGGAGAGTGACACACAGCTGACTAAATCTGCATGGCTTTGAGTAGACAATGAGGTTTAATGTTAAAGGTTAAAATAGTGTCAGATGGGCAGAGATCTTTAGCAGTGAGAGGGTTAATCAACAGACAGCAAGCAAGATGAAGAGAGGAAAACACAGCCGAATGAAGGCAGCCCCTTCACTTACAGTCACAGCAAGAATGAAAATCAGCTTCATCCACCACCAAGATCCTTGCTCTCACTCGTGCTCTTCCCTTTCTTTTAGGGGTGGAGTAGTGCATTACAATATGGAAAGAGCCAGGAAAGCCAAGGGTAAGCGAGACGATCACCTCCGGCTGAAGAGAGATGGTGTTAGTTCAAAGAGAGCTGGTGTCAACTTCTCCAGCAGCCATGATATAATAGAGAGTGTGTTCCTCAAATAGGATTATCAATGCAGAGGTAAAAGCAAAACAATCATCAGGATAGACTGAAAAAGGAAGCTATAGAAGTTGATTGAAGCAGCAGATAGATCCAAGTATAGACTGCTCATACTGTTATTTATAAGAATCATCACATTAGTGTATCAAATATATATCGAGGTATTGTTGTGAATATGTGTACTAACCTGTGCAGGAGACATTACAGCATAACCTCTCCAGCTGAAATCTGGGAACTCATTGGGGTTAAAACCAAAGCGCACTGGTCTGGCATTTGGCGTGGTGCCATCCTCGACCTCAAACTTTAGTTGGTGCAGAGAGGGGAAGTAGTAGCTTGGTGCTGGCCTAACAAGGTGCAGGAAGACTTTCATTCAAACTGTTACATTTACAGTGTATATTGTGCATTTTTCTAGACTTCTATGCATTTTGAAATTCAAAGCAGCCACATCTTACTCAGTGCATTGACGGCCCACTACATTGTTACGACACCAACACTGTCCCGAGATGTCATCGCACGACGTGCCAATTGCGCCGCCTACATCACACTGACAACCTGTCAGAGAGAGTACAAGTCATTATTTGATATCTATGTATATATATATTGATTTAAAAGAATACTTAATACCAGACTGAAACACAACGTTCCCCTGCTCTCACTGGCTGAAATATTGAAATGTGTTGCAACTCTAACCATCCAATGATGTTACGTTAAACCGCTGCAAGGCTCAGAAAAAACAGTGTGTGCAAGATGACTTACCTTGACAGCCAACATAATTCTTTTTCTGCAGCAGGTAGAATCCATCCTTACAGGTTTCACATTCATGTCCACATGCATTAGGTTTACAGTGACACTGTCCATTTTTCTAGAAAAACAGATGATCAGGAGAGTTCAAGACAAACAAAATAATTGTTACAACATAAGCCATTCAGTCAAAACTCTGTACGACATGTGTCTAATTTGAATGACACTTTGATTAATAGATGAGTATCAGGCACTGCAGGTAATAATAAAATACTCACCTGCTCACACTCTCCTACGCCACTCAGGGTCCCTCTCACATCACACCGACACTCTGGAATGAGAGGGGGGAAGAGGTTGTGAGAGTATAAAGGAGGATCCACAGTGAATAGACTCTGATTGCAGGATTGTGTCACTTTCATGGGTGAAACGCAATGGCAGAAATCTCTACAATCTTTAAAGATCTACACATCAAAGGTCCAGAGAAGCTTTTCCGCCCTGGCTTGCTTTCAACTAAGTGAAAAAAACAACTTCCCCTTAATGTCCGGCCAGTCAACCAGAGGCATTCTTTGGATATTAAAAAAGCTATTTTATCCCCTGTCTTGTTTCTTCAAGCAGTACATTGTGACAACATTCTTGTTCTGTAACATTAGACAGGTATCTGGACAAAGCCAGAAGCTGTTCCCTCACTAGCTGGATAATGAGATCAATGTTATTATTCCCAAAATCAAGCATTTTTAAAGGATTAGAGTAATTTTTCTGTGATGGTGAAAGAGTCCAAAGGTTTTGTTTTCGGTGTGCTACTGGGTGCTCATTACTGCAAAGTCACAGCATGAACGCTCACAGGTTCACCTGCAGCTCCACACTCAAAGCTGTTAACAGGAATTTGCCTGTATTTATGTGTTGTTCCTCAAATCCCCCCTGAGAGACAGGAAGGCAGATCCGACCTTGTTGACAGGGGCAATGTTGACATATACTCTGTGTAAGAGGTGCCAAGACCCATATCAGTGCCTTGTAAAAGTGCTACTGGGGATTTATTACAGTGGGAGAAAAGAGCTAAGACTCCTCGAGAAAAAAAAATGAGAACAGGATACTTTGGCTGATAGGAGGACAACAAAGTATTACCTATTTTTTTATTACACTGTTCACAAAGTTAGATTAATAATAGTTATAGAAAAGATTTCCAGAATGTTCATTTACCTATACAGCCACGGGAGAGTTCAGAAGCGAGGTTCCAGTAGAGAGGTTTACAGCTGTCACACAGCGTTCCCTCTACGCTTGGTAAACAGCGGCAGAAGCCCTGAAACAATAGAAAATAATCTAAGGGTTGTTCTAACTGAGAATACTATTGAAAGGCAGGGTATCCGTTGGCAGCACTGCAACTTTTCTGACTGGAAATTTTGCCTTTCATACATATCACATGGTCCAAAATAGAGGGGGAAGCTAACTTCCAGAAACAAGGCATTGTTTTTCTTCCACTTCAAAATGAAAGGAAGCCTTATTTCCTTCATTTTAATTGCATTTACATGTCAGGGAAAAAAACACTTCCTAGTAAAGATCTACTGAGGAACATCTGTGTTACCCGTTATATAACATTGAGGTAATGCAAATCCACACCCAAAGGGACCAGTGCTCGATTTAGACAGTGACCATTTATGTTATCAAGGCTAATAAAGAAATGATAAAGTTTGGGCTTTGGTAGATAATAAATCTAATCTAATAAAATCAAGTTTTATTTATATAACACATTTATAAACGATTTTTGGTCGAGCCAAAGTGCTGTACGTATAATAAAAATAGCCTACAGTAGAGACACTTTACAGCTAATACAACAGCACAGATTGTAAACCCACAGTTTAAAGGGAAAAAATGGGAGAAACCTCAGGGAGAGCAACAGAGGAGGGATCCCTCTCCCAGGACAGACAGACGTGCAGTAGGTGCCGTGTGTAAATCGAAGAGATAATACATTTTACAGCATAGGTAGGAAGACCAAATGTTAGGAAATGCATGTGTCTGTAATAAAGTACGTTTATCAAGAGTGCCATACCGTTTGAGGATCAGTGACCTCGGTTCCTGATAGGTTACACGCACTGATGGGGGCTAGAAGCACAAAGAAACACACCACAAAGTTAACAAATCAGAAAACTGTACTGTTACGTTGTGCATCAAACATGGCTTAAAGGCTGTCAATATTTAGAAATTATATCCTTCAACAAAAGCACATAACTGAACTTAAATGATTAAACATAACTGCTTCCCCAATAAGATTTTATTTGTGAGTATGATGGCTCCTGATTTGATTACCTGAGCACTGAGGGAACCGGAGTCCAGAGGCACATCGGTCACACTGCTGGCCCACCACCCCTGGGAGACACAGACACTGACCCGACAGGGGGTCGCATATACTGCCATAAGAGCCTTCCGGTGAACATTGGCAGACTGTGGACAGGAAACATGTTGAAGTAAGAACTTGTTCAATATAAGCAGTTGGAGCTATATATCACTTTATATTATTTAATAGTTTAACATTGATTTTCCTGCTGTTTATAGTAAATGTATTACTAGTTATTGTCATTATTGTAGTAAGTAAGTAGTTTCTATGCTTTTATTTTGAAGGCATGTTTGGGCACTGGGTGATTAGAGCACCTGGTGTAATTGTATATTGGAAACAGGTGGTGGTGGGAGCCAGAGAACTAGTAGGCACATGGTTTTTTACCAGGGTATTCCAAGCCACAGGGAAGGAAGCCATAGGAAAGGCTAAAGGAAAGAAATATAGGAAACCTGATGATTGTCCTTTGTTAATGATATTGGATGATATAATAAATGCACAAACGGAGATTCTTGTCTGGACCTGGATCATTGTACTGCGTAAGTTCTGCTAACTAGTGCCTCAGTGTTATTTTAAGTTAATTATCAGTTTCATTTCTATATGATTTTGGCCACTACATAAGCCTTTCATTAAGGTTAGGTGAATCTGAATGAAGAAAGGTGATTGAAGATGAGAAATTATTGTACATTCTTGTATAAATATAAATATGTAAGAAGGAATAACTTGCAGAAATCATTTAAAGGATAATCTTTGATCAGCAGTAAGTAAGGGGTGGGAATTAATAAGCATTTGCTTCCCCCTGCTACCTTTCAGACACATGATTTATTATTATGAAAATTTTTGTTGAATATATTAATATTATTATGAATATTTATTATGAATATTGATAAATACTGCATTCTAACAATACCGTATTCTGTTTTTCAATTTTTTTTTTTTTTATCTGTTCGAAATCCGGTATGAAATAATTGTTCACAAATACTCCTGCCAAATTCTGATTTCCCTCTATGATTCCCAGCTGTCTATTCTTGGGAATATGATTCCCTAGAAAGAAGAAGTCCATATATTTCTCATGCTCCCGCTGTCTGTGAAACGTCGTGTCGTGCAGAGTACATTAATAGTCTAAAAAATACATGCGGAGGACAACAGGCTACTGTGGGAGAATGAGCGTGTTTGCTCCACTGAGTCATGAGAAGAGGCCACAGTTAGCACAGCAGCTGCCTTTTTTCCACCTGGACTCAGATCTGATGCACCCAATTGGTGTATCTGCCTTAGTTACAGTGGATGGCAAAAAGGGATCAAAGCCACTCACCGGCACAGTCTGGGTATCCATAGTAGCCAGGGGCACATTCGTCACACTCGTTCCCAGCATAGTTGGGAAAGCAAATACACTGACCATTGGGACTGCACATACGGCCTGTCACACCAGCCCCTTCACAGGCACATGCTGCGGAAGAGAGAGAGTGTCGTGTGAGGTGCACATTTGTACAGTTAGACACTCCTTATTTCTCATTAGAATCAAAATAGTCAAACATTGTTTATCCGTACTGCATGGTTCATTAAAATCTACATAACAATGGTTACAAATATGAACATTAAATATAATACATAAAAACATTTGTTTATATAAACATTGTGTAATGTTTTAACATGATAAGATATATAAGATTACAAATAAATGCAACCAGGAAGTCTTGCTTAATATCAAGTGGTGCTGACACAACTAACGACCCTAAAGAAAACCTAGAGCTGATCCCCTTTGGTCAGCTATATGTGCTAGAAGAATACATTTATAATATAATTTCATCTGACAAAGGAGTGCCTTGGTATTTTTCCATATTTGTCTGCACCATTTCATATTAAGCAAGATGAATGTTTTTTCTTGAGTCTCAAGATCAACTGTCAAGAGTCTTTACTTTAGAGTTAATGGCCAAACAATGAGCCTGCTTAAAGTGTACTTGGTAAACTAACTACATCAAGCAGGTTCATGCAGACAAAGAAAACGTTTCTGTAACAATAAAAAACATCTGGCTGGACAAACTGTTATAATTCTTGGCACACTAACCCCATTCTGGTGCAATTAGTCCAAAATATGAATACGGGCTACACTGACGTGTGGATACAACCCCACATTTCCTTTTATGGCATTCTGTCTTTGACCCCATGACAATCTTTTTAAATACAGTTCATGTTTTATAATGATTCAGACAAGTGACACTGATGCTCATTGGAAAGGGGATTCTTCTCACGCTGGCAGTTTGGGAAGGAGTGGTATCCTGGTTGGCAGCGGTCACATCGCTCCCCCTCCACACTCTGACGGCACAGGCAGCGTCCTGAATCGTCGCATACCCCATACAAGGTCCCTCTGTTGTCACATACACACTCTGTAGACGAACACATTCCAAATCATTATTTTATCAATACAAGTTAATAAAATCCTAACAACAATAGTTTCAATGAGAACTTAGTTGAACCCTGAGGCCTGCTTAGAGCACTTTCTTTGGTGCAGCTGAATAACAATACATGACAAATACTTCCATCAGTTGACTATTCTCATTTTGTGGCACACAGTGGTACGGCCACGCTGGTGCCCACGTCTTGCCAAGCCTCCGTTGTTATTGTGAAAAGACTTGGCACAAAGACAGGACAGCCACCTCAGAGACTGCCGCAGTTTTCTTGCCCCTAAGCTTCAACATATAAAAATAGGATTTTTGAAGGCTGCTGATAAAACTCCTTCTCAGTCAGCTATCATGATGAAAGAAATACTCTTTAAACAAATTAAAGGGAAGTGATTGTTTTCCTACTTTCTCTGACGAATGATAAGACCTGGTTAAAGGTCCATGATTTAATAGCAATTCCAGAGTACTAATAATGGGTTTCCCATCTTGGAGGAAACCAGAAAAGGGAATAAGGAACATAAATTATAAACAGGAGCATAACTAATAATAGACTGGTTCGTTCTCACAGTCCCAACTGACTATTGCTATTCAAAGAGGACAGAGACCACTTGAACTTTAATCCCTGCTGACGGACATCATAATTCACGACCGTAAGATTGTTTTGCCAAACAATTGCAAGAGGTTGGCTGCCATTGAGCAGCAGATTTACTCATTCAGACGTATATTATACCAGTATTTTAACCATCTTGTTAAACCCAATCATAATATATTGCATGTTTTGTTTTCGTAAGGCCTACAAACAAAATGTGACCTTTAGTCATGCCGATGTTCATGAAGCCTTTTTTGACTGACCCCTGTCACATGTTCTTAACATTGAACTCAAAGTCAGACTTAATGGACTGGTCCTCTAAAGCCTTTTTTAACAACCTGGGAAGACTGTAAGTGAATATGACTCGAAGGTAAAGGACTGCCCTGTTTAAAAAGTGCTTCAAGAGGATACAGTTTCATGTTTTTTTTTTTTTTTAGATAAAGTAACTGCAATAAAAGCAGTTAACATAGCGTGGCGTAAACACCTCTAAAACAGCACAATATATCAGTTGTAATCAAACTCGTACTGACAGCTCGGTGAGTCAATAACCCTGAGGGCAAGAAGTTGGCAATATGTAGATAGCAGTACAAATTATGGAGAAGCAGGGCAGAAATAGACTTTTAAATTATTGCTTTAAGACTTCTTTCAAGCTAAATCGAGCTAAGAGACACTGCAAAATCTTGTTGATTGAACTCACCCACAAAAGGTCCGGCAGGGGATTTGGTGGTTGTCTGGTATACAGGATATGCTGATTGCAAAGGAAAGGCATGACATTAAGACCTCCACTAATGGGTAACTGTGATCGTCAGATTTATTTATAGCAGTGGGGAAATGCTTTTTTATATAGAATTGGATTTAAAATGTACACTCACATAAACCTGTAAACAAAAGAATGTAATGCAGTTGGAAGAAAACATTATCAAAAGGTGTGGTTTTAGATAAATGCGCTCATTCATTTTCTTTGGACAGAGCCAGGCTAGCTACAATTACAATTACAATACTATGTTAAGCGATCTGCAACATATCCGTCATCAACATGGAGACAAAAGACAAGTATCAACCCTCTCATCTGGCTTTTGGCAAAAAAGCAAATAGGTGCATAAACACTGTAATCACTACATATAAAGGTTCATAGCCTTCTAACAGAAATAAACGAAATCGACTTTGAACTACTTTATTACACATTAAGGCTGTAAAAAAGTACAAACTGGGACGCAGAACAGAAGGGAATAAGTTCTTGAAAGACGACCTCCTTATGACTGTGTCAGCATGTTAAGACTAGTTTGTCAGTGCTAACAGCTAGGAGACGAGACACAGTTTTAATGATAGCTTCAAGTTATAAATCTATCTCTTGATAAAATGCCAAGTCTGGCCTCATCAGTCTACATCTAATTGAATTGTCTTTAAATGACATAAGAAACAAAGCAACAGAGATAAATCACGGATTAGTTGCTTTGTTGTGTATTCTGAGATAAAACTGTCAGAGAGGTATAATTAGGATTAGAAAAAAGACATGTAAAGCTTTTAATGTTAAATTAAAGTCAGTCAGTTAGATGTTTATTACAATTTAGAAACACTGTTTAACAAGAGGCCTCAAAAGGACTTGACTTGTCAGTTAAGGGTTTGAAAGAAAACTACTCAAAGGGGATGGAAGATGGAAAACTGTGTGGCTTAATGGCTGGCAGACTTCCGAGTGTAGCTAGATCAGAATTAGATAACATGGGGTAACCCTCACAGTGTTTGTAATATCTGGGTTTATTTGTATAGACAGGTTTGGCATGTGGAATATTTAGTCAATACTGTAGCATGTGCATACATCTTTCTGCGTGAAGCCCTACGGCATATTTCTTTGAGTATACCATAACATTAAGTCCAACAAAAAGTCGTACTCCTCCCTCAAGGGGAACAGACTGAAAGACAAAAGTCTAGGTGAACATGAAACGGATTCCAGCCATCAAACAACGGGTTCAGTTTCACTTCACTCCGTGTACCTTGACAACACAGATATGTCATTTTCCCTGTTGTCCATGATTCAAAGGGACATGGGTGAGGGTAAAGGTAAATTGGATATCTAGTATATGATAAGATAAAGAGATACTTACGAATACATTGAGGGTAGTAATAGTATCCGTCAGCACAGCTATCACAGTTCTCTCCAGCCAATTGTGGCTTGCAGATACACCTTCCTGACCCCATTTCACAGCCGGCTGCAGTCCTCTCATCACACCTGCAGGCTGGTGGGGTCAAATGTTGTTGTTTCTCAAGTTAACATTGACAGATAAATGTTCACGCATTCCTAGAGATGCATCTACATAGACTTAGGGTCTGTCCACACAAAGAACAATGACTATGATGTCCGGGTTGCCACAAACTATTATTTTCGTTATCAACTAATCTGCCACACTCTTATTTTTTTAGACTTCATAAATAGATATTCAGTTTGATATGCTATAATGACATTTTACTTAAAATAATACTTTAAAGATGCATTTATTTATACTTTGTTAATATATAACCAAAATATTTCCATTTATTGACTCATCGAGAAGTCGACTAGACTTTGCAGCTCTAATAAACGTCCATACACATAATCACAGCACAGAATTATTGATTGTAAGCCAAGGCACATTAACTGTACTTCAAATATCAGTAACAGGTAGAGAAAGCTTTCAACCATCCATCCTTGGGAAGCAAATAATGATTACTGAACCTTTATCAACTCTGCTTTTGCCAAAACCAACACCTTTCTCTGCTAAGCGGACTTAATTCAGTTTGAGGATCTTATGGTTTACTTTTCAAAGTGCTCAGGGCAACCAGTTTAATTCCACTGCTCTCTATGTCTAAACAGAACTGGCAGCTATTTATACGGCCTGGAACAGCCATGGACCATTAAAGTAATGTAAACAAGAGTGGAGCCCAGTTTAGCAATAAGACATGGTGCCAGTGGTGCTTGTGCAATGGGATCATTTGTGTCTGTGTCAAACAAAAAGTGGATTCCTCTCTTTTTGTCATATATACTGCCAATCAAATACCTACATGGTGAGACTTTATTTAGATGTAAAACGTGTGCTTAAGCCTGGATATTTAAAAGAAGGCAAAATGAAGGCCTAAAAGGTTGTATTTCCCTATTACACGTTCATTGCATTAATTGAAGATGCTGCAGAAACTGATTAAGTAGTATCTGAATTTCTTATGTCATTTTTTTTAATCCCATTTTGAATCTTCATAGACTGCAGCACTCACACAAACAATGATCATTTTAATCCATATTTACCCCACCAAAATGAAAATCAGCCACTTCAATGTTACATTTAATAAACAGAAAACACCACTCACGTATGCATCCAGTGGGAGACTCGGGAGGTACTCCAAAAGGTCTGTAGAAACCTTCCAGGCATTGCTCACAGTTCATTCCAGCAGTGTTGTGCTGAAGAAGACACAAACACATAAATGTTGTGACACTGATTAAAAGAAAGAATGAAAAATGAAAGAATTTGCTCTATAAAGTATAATATCTCTGCACATTGTTGCTTTCATTTAGTCTCTTCATTGGTATACTTTTCCTGATGATATCAAACACAATATTTTACCACTCAATAGACTTTATTTTGACAAAAGAAAATGACACAAAATCAATTTATTAGAGTAGCAAATGGATTGTAAAAAGTGTGCCTGGGCATCACAAACACAAAATGGTGCAGTATCAAATGCTCCATAGACGACTCACTAAATATACACACAGACAACATGGAATTTCTCTTCATTTATTATTCCCTCCTCCTATCCTACAACAACACACAGGCACACACTGGAATCAGTTTAGACTTGACATGCATTTCTTACCTGGCAATTGATGCACACTCCTCCTCCGTCGTACCTTCCGAAGGTGTCTAAACTTGCTCCCCTCTTTTCCACCTCTGGGTCATAATAACAGTCAGTGGCATGGGAGAAACACTGGCAGGCTGAAGAGGAAACCCCCGAGAGGGATACACAATTATCCTATATGCCTCATACACTCCCAAGTCTGTATTTAGCTTTAAGTTACAATTCCTCAAAAACAAGTTTTAAGTCTGGTTGTTAAGCTGCAGAGAAACTATAAAATTCTAATTAAACCTGAAGGCACATCCTCTTCCTGTATACCACCCTTGTGTCTCTTTAAAGTTGTATTAAAGGATAGGGTGCATTTCCACTATATGAGTGCACTGATTAGGGTCTTCTTCATCTTTTTCTCTCTTTTGTGGCTTCTACAAGGTCATTTTTCATCAAGGGAAAATGTGTCAACAGTCCAAAGCAATTAGATTCCAGCTGACAGAGGCTCTGCTGGCTGACTACATGGCTCCACAATAAGCTGGCGTGACAGACTATCTGGTAGGCTGCCTGGCGCGAGCCCTGGCTAGCTGGCTGCCTAGCTGATATCCCAGGGCTAGTTGTGCACTGTGCTCTTCCTTATACATACCACATGAGGAATGTCCTCTCAACTCTTCACTGAGGCTCTCCACAACACCATAACAGGGCATCCACAACAAGCTTTAATATCAGAGACAGGAGGACACTTCAGTCCACTCTGGGGGTCATAATTCAAGAAGCCAGCAGGGTGGGGAGTAGCAGAGTGTGGTTTGTTTACACATTGAATGAGACATTGTACATGGACACTTACGCCGACACTCATTTGGGCTGTCAACGGTTGCGACGCGCCATGGTTTCTGGTGAAAGCCTGGGCAGCAGCGGTCACATGACTCACCGCAGGTGTTGTGTTGGCACTCACACTGCAGTCTGCTGACGGGAGAGGAGACACCTGGATTTAGTGATGCTCAGATTTTTAAGAACTTTCTTCTAACGTTCATTTCTTTATCCACTTGGAGGCAGTAGACCTACCTGTTACCACATACATTTTATTACCTTATTAAGTTGTTCGCGCAAATGTCTAGTTACACAGCAGACACAACAACATTAGCATTCATTTGGAGTCTTGTTTCAGGCAACCCCATGAATTTAAGTCCAGTAATGACTGAACTTCTAGTTGCTTGTAAACAATAAAGCACATAAAGCATCTATGACTGCTATGTTGCCCTGTTTGGCTGTTCAGAACACACAGAGTTACAGTGGCTCAAAGCAGCACTTTATCGCACATCTTACCCTTTTAACAATGTTATATAACGTTGTGTCAGTAAACAGTAAATAACATAATCTGATGCCCTTTACAATGGTGATGTCAACGTACAAACATATAAGGTAATTGTCCTTCCGCAGGAGCATCTCTTAAATCGCTTGATCTGCCAGGATATCTGTTTTTGTCATGCTTTTAGCATTAGGTCATTGCAGTACACAGTTTATACACAGAAGCCCATTGTACAAAAAGACTACTGAGCTCTGTTAATGAATACACAAGAAGTTGTACATCAAAGTATGTTTATAAGAAAACCAGTTCAGGTTATAATTAATAAGTGATCAAAAATGTTTCAACCAGAGCTTTTCAAAATAAAGGATTGTGCCAATTATTTACAGCATTGCAAAAGACAAAGAGCATTACTAACCTGTTTGGGTTGTCTTGGTTACGACCCCCACCACACACCTGTGAATGCCCATGGCAAACGCAGCGTCCACCGATGCTGATATCTTTGATACTATAGTAATACTGTCAACAAATAGAGAATGATATCACCAGCTACATTTCAAAGTAAAAGCAGTGTTATCAGCAACTTCACCCACACCAGAACAAATGTCTGGCTTTGCTTTGGAGCAGACGTGAGTCACACGGGTCGACTAGTACAAACTTATGCACTAAGGCTAGTTTTATGGGATGAATCAGTGCATTATAAAAATAGAGATAAGGGTGAATCAGTGCATTTAGAAAAAAAGAGATAAGATAAGAATCCACAGCTGATATGACAGATTTATTCTCAGCACGCCAAATAAAGAAGAATTTATCAGCTGCTTCAGAAATTAACCCTTCAATTCAGGAATTACATCTTCAAGGGATTTACTTTAGACTATGTTACTGTCGCTTTGGTACAAGATATCTTAAATCACTACTCAAACAAGTAATGCTAACCCTACAGCCTTTTATTACCGTGTGTTCTCCTGCTATAAGTAGAAGTACTTTAATATGCAGTTGCAGCATGAAGGAGCTGTAAGGAATTATCATGATGACTGGACAGACCTGGCAACAGTCCCTGGCAAATTTGAGAAATGTCTGATCAGGAAGATTGTGGTTAGCGATTCTCTGTCAGCAAAAAGCAAGCTGGAGGGAAGGTGATGCAGAGTTGTTAATGTGGCTTTGCCCAAATGGGAAACAAGAGTCTGCCAGCATGACACCTTTGTGTGAGGTCGTACAGTTTGTTCCTCACCCTGCGTGTAACGGTGGGATCTCTCTGAGCCTTGGAGATCAGGTGGCCCAGTAGGGTGCTGGTGCGGAGGAAGCGCAGACGGATGTTGGTGGCCTTTGTGAAGTCTCGCAGCACTGGCGAGTAGGTGAAGTTTTTAGACCCCGGACGACCGTTGACAAGAGAAACCACAATCTGGAACACAAATGCACACAAAGATTGTTTTTGTTACCTTGTTAAATATAGCACATTTGGTTCAACTTTCAAACAAATTAAAATTATATTTTACCTCCCCGTTCTCCAAAGGGTTGATCCGTGAGTATTCTGTGGTGCAGATCTGGTCATCATCCTGAACTATACGAGCATTGGGCTGCTTTCCGAACGTTTCTATACACTCACGCTTTGAATCTGCCAAAATAAGAAATGAAATCTCAAGCTTTTCACCTTTCATCCCCAATTCTATTATTTTTCATGTTTATGCAATGACAATAATAGCATCAAATGGATGACTTCTGCAAAGTAACTCTATATTAAAAATGTAATAACAATATCTAGTAAAAGATATTGTACAATTGTTTTGTTCAGGTGCTTGCTAAAACCTCTTAACTCTGATAGTCAAGAGTCAGCTGCCCAAATACTTCAAATTGAAATAAGGAAGCATCAATAAAGTTTCATGTTGAATTAATGTATCAGGTTTTATTCAGGTAAAAGGGAATGAATAATTCATAAGAGTTGTGTATAAGTGGAGGCCATGCATGAACATTGGATGCTTATGAGGGAAAAAATATGGACAATTCTGATATGAAATCTGATGAGTCACATCTGTGTCTCCTGGCAAGCTGTGTGCACATGCCTCTGGGATATTATACATTATAGTTCAAATATGGCAACAAATCGAGAACATGTATTCAGGTATGAAGTTCAGATACTTTGGGGATGCTATGACATTACATGCCAAGTAATTAAGTTAGAAATTCACTGCATGCCCCCACTTGCTATCTTCTCCAAAGATCCATCATCAGAATGAAAAAAGGTTTTAAGCCTGACTGTAGAAAAGGCCCCAAAGTTATAGTTATTGATATATATATATATTTATTTATTATACAGAGTTGATAACTGTTACATTGTGCCTTCATAGTGGGGAGGGGCTAACCCACACGTTTTGGGTGACGTCACACATCAGAGGGTAATGTGCGTCAGTAGTTGCAGGAAAGTTATGCCGTTTTAAGCTTCGTATTGTGTGCGTAAATGAACGTGAGTGTTTGTCCACAGTGCTGCCTGTTATGTTGTTCTACACTTTATTATTATTGTGATAACTTCTGTGCCGATTTGGCTTAATACCGAGTCTCCGTGCTCATGTGATCGGTGCATGCTGCGTGCATGTTTATTGGTTATGGCTAGAAAGGATCCGTCTAGTGTAAATATGACGTCACGTTCTCGTTGTAACTCTCGTTGTAATCGGAGCGGCTCGGAAACACATCTACAGCAGTAACATGATGCAACATACACATTAATGCAGCAGCAATATTAATAGAGAAACATCAGACATAATAGTAAAACACTGAAAGGGAACATTTTATTGCACCAGGAGCTATCTTGGGACTTTTACTGCGACAACGTTGACTTGCCTGTGAATAAAAAATAAACCATAGTGTTGGTGATCTACAGTGTTGTCATTCTTCTTTGAACACCAGCAAGACCGCTAACACCCTATTTCAACAGTCACACTCCCTGTCATTGACATAATTAATAGATAGTTTAGCTTCTCACCATCATTTGCTGTGGCCAACTGATGTTAACGATCGTAACTGAAAGGCTGCCTGCCAAACGTAAACATTCAGCCACGTGACATTCAGCCAAACTCTCATGAGAGTTTTACACAAGACGGATCCTTTCTAGCCATAACCAGGCTGCAGGGTTATGGCTAGAAAGGATCCGTCTTGTGTAAAACTCTCGCCTCAGTGTGCACGTAAGGGAAACCTGTGTTTCATTATAGTTCGTTTTCGACGACAGATAAAACTAACGAATAATAAATAACAACCTAATCCTATTTAATTTAGTTGAAATGGATTTATTTTCTACTAAGTTTACTCACCTTTATAATTTTATCCGAAAAGAAAATCGGGGATGGAGTTTTCGTCGTACTTCCGACTTATTTTTCCCAACATTACAACAGGGTTTCAAATTATTTGTCATGTTTTAAACCTTGTAACAGTCTCTTCTTTAATTTCGATTGTCGTCGATGTGCAGTCCATCGTAAAATATTTAGGTGGCAATGACATCCGATATGGCCAGATTTACAAAAGTGAAACCAGATAAATACATTGTATTTCTATTGAATTAGATATTGTACTCGGTTCTAGAGACATACTGAAATCACTTGAAAACTTAACTTAATTTTTATTCAACTTTGTTGTCCACGGTCATACATGTCGATCGATCAATCGAAGTGTATAACATAGGCATAAATAAAATTGCTTTTACCATGCCAAAACTTACGTGGGAACCCAAAACTGCACACACTTGCAATCAATTAATTTCATTCAAATTTTGGCTTATGAGTGTTAGAATAATCACAAGGAAGCGAAACGACAACGAAAATTAGGTGTAGACCGACCCCCAATACCGATCTTTCCTAGGCAGACAACACATTTATACCTGCAGTGCAAGAGGAACATTGAAGAGCAACATTAGCCTCGCCCGAGCCTCTGTGTGTATTGATGTGTCATTGTAAGTACGTTGTATGTGTTACGTACGTCGTCGTTACATTATCCTCTTTTAGTAGTCTGTTACTTATCCATTTTGTGACTTCCCTTGTAAAATAACGTGGTCCTCGATAGAAACCTGAAAATGACGGCCTGTGCCAACTGAACGGACACTTATTTTTTATTTGGTATCACAACCACTAGATGTCACACAGTAAGATGAAACTTGTCGTTCTGGCGATTGTGGGGATAAAGTTGTTAGTGTGAGTGACTTAAATGTAATTCAATCAAATCGAAAGAGTGGTAGTAAACGACACCGGTTTGACTACCAATTGCTAGGCATTGACTTTCCCCGACGGACGGTTTCATTTTTTTTTTTTTGGGGGGGGTAAAGTCGGTACACTGAA
>NW_011360233.1:118044-132943 GCF_000735185.1 Notothenia coriiceps | reverse complement strand
GATATTTGTAAAATAGGTTCTTCACTTTTAGATGTAGCGACTTATCGTACATTTATTATTCCAGCCCACAGGTCGACGTCTTGCCACACATATACTGGGGCGATTGAAACCTGGAGCGCCGAACACCGCAGAATCAAGCGCTCAGGATGAACTGCTCACTAACTTACTCGCTGTCCGCTAATTCATTCTGTCATGTGGGTCGCTACCGTGTCCTGTTACTCGTGCCTCTGAGAGCGTAAATCTTCTTTTGTTTGTGTATTTCTGTTGTTCTTTTTATATAGTGTTTTTCTCTATTTTTTTTTCTATTTATTCTTCACTCATCTTCTTGTTATTGTTCCTGTCTGTCTTCTCCACTCTTGTTTTGTTGAGTGCAATTTAAACACTGCGACTGCTTTTTCTTTCTTTATGTCACGCGAGCGCGCGCGCGCGAGAGCGCGCAATCCTCTGTTGGCACGTATATTCTACACAATCCTTTTACTACCTCTATGTGCCATCCCTTAAAGGGGTTTTTAGTCGTGTATCGTGTCATGATGATTAGAATGGTAACACTGTAGAGCAGCAGCATAAAACATTCTGTAAAAAGATGAAGCGTATTTTTTTCGAGGGTGCCCAGCTGCCGAGGGGCGCACACTGCATTGCTATCCCTCTCGACACGGGCAGCAATGGCAATCATTGCCATTTGTACCTGAGTGTCCTACGGCACTCAAAACTGTCTTCTACCAACTTTTATCTATATAAGATCTACGTCACTACGCCTGGCTGTTGGTATCTAAACTGTAATACTCAGATCACGCAAGGCGCTTTCCTCTCTGGGTCTCGTTGCCTAAATCTCCCTATCTTCTGCGGAGTCACGACTCTCTTACCTCGAAACCAAGACCCCGGGCCCACACTATTCATCTCTAGCTCACCTCTTGTCCCCGTCCGACAGACCACTCACTGGCCCCGCAACTCGATGTCCACATTTACAATCGAACTTGCAGTCAAGTGTAAGTGTTGTAACATTTAACGTCGTGCAGTCCATATAATCCGATATTGAATTTCAGTCATAAGCCCTATTAGACTCATTCCGCATTGCACCGCGACTCCGCTGACACCTCTGGACTAGGGGTAGCTCTGTCCCGTTGCTCGCGTACGCGTTCATAGCGGCCACTAGCAGCGTAGCGATTCGTGGCTAGTCCAAGTAACTCTCTTTACACTGCGATACTACGATTCCCACTCGGAAACTCGTCACATATGGGTGACACCAAAATCGTTGGTAGACCGACCCTCTTCTTTCCACAACACCTCGGCCGAGGCCAACTTAATACAGGGCCCCAAGGTGAGATATTATGTGTTAACAGTTTATTTATTGCTCCGCTACCGGAAGTAGCATGTCTGTAGCGTTTCACAATAAGAGTATCGGCTGCCGCTTCCCGCCAACCGGAAGTGGAACGTTATTCATTAGCGGTAGCTTAACTTTGAATCTCTGTGTTGCCTGGTAAAGAGTGTTTGACATTATAATGTTAATGTGTTTATGATGATAAGAGAAGGGAGACATGTTGTATTATAGCTTGTCTAGATTATTATTTCTATAGGGTTTGGCATTATTATGTATATCATTTATGTATGCATAAGTTATCTTATATTGATTGTATTTTGTTTATTTCCCTTGTAGGAAAAACCACACACGACAAATATCTGTATGTCTGCCTAAATAAGTAAAGAAGTCAAGCCTCATCTTAGTTCCTCATTTCCTTTATTCTGGACCTTTGGCCTTAAGTGGTGTTCTGGTCGACACACCTGGGTGAACCTAGTGATAGACACAAAACAAGTGCCAACACTGACTCTCCACTACACTGACACTAAACTTGGAGTTCATTCAAGTTATAAAGTTTTGTTTGTAGTTTGGTTTCCTATTTTGCACACCAAAAACACAGAAACCTCCTGTCTTAAATTCTTAAGCAAGCTGATCAGTGTGGCAGGATTAAGGTGCGCTAGCTTTAATCCATCTACACAATGGCTCTACTTCAGGGCAGACATTTTGACTTGTCATGGCAGGAATGACAGAGGCCTAATTAATA
This sequence comes from Notothenia coriiceps, assembly GCF_000735185.1. Lineage (NCBI taxonomy): Eukaryota > Metazoa > Chordata > Actinopteri > Perciformes > Nototheniidae > Notothenia > Notothenia coriiceps. The sequence continues at coordinate 130,883 of NW_011360233.1, read as the reverse complement.
ACAATAATAGGGTTTGCATTACCTACAGCAGTGCCAGTTCCGGGGCTCTGGTTCTCTACATTATAGATCTCTGGGTTGGCTTAGTGGGCCATTGTTAGTTACATCTGTGCATTTCCTTTTATAGAGTCAACATGTCTGGTATGAAAAAGGCCTGTTATGAAGCTAAATCAGCTTTTTATGGTTCAACTGTTTTTGGCAAAGAGAAGATAATCTTGTGTGTGTGTGTGTGTGTGTGTGTGTGTGTGTGTGTGTGTGTGTGTGTGTGTGTGTGTGTGTGTGTGTGTGTGTGTATACCAGGATTCGGATAATGAGTGGCTGCTGTTGTTGTATTTTGTACTATACATCTAATAAATCACTTTCCAATCTCTTTCTGTGTATTCCAAACAAATCATGTGAAGAGAAAACTGCATTAAGTGTAATGATCAAAATGTGTAATAGGTTTTCTTTCAAGTGGGGATCACTTTGACATCAATTTCTATTAAAACATTATAGTTAAAAAAACACACATTCTTTCCAGATTTACTAAATGTACATACAAGTTTGGGGACTGGCAATCTGACCAACAACTCCAGGGGGAAATTTCATTTGACTTTTAAACATTTGATTCATGGAACAATTAAGGGAGCAGAAATGTTTTTCTTTCTTAGGGATAAAATAGTTTGAGTTCAAGTTTCAGTTTAATGAGTCCATATGTAGGTGTGTGTAATTCAATGTTTTTTGACAGAAGAACGGGTCAGCACAGCAATAAAAGCACTAGTCATATAGACCACTGCTCTAAAGAGATATCAAAAATTACATTAATAACTTAGAAAGAAAAGGAGAGGATGAGTTGACAATCAGTTGTAAGATAAGTAATGACATAAATAGCATATATTATTTTGCATATACTGTACATATATGAACATGTGGATTGTGAGTAAAAACGACAACATTGCAGGAGAACTTACGTGCAAAATACTGCCAGGGGGTGAAGGTTCTCCCGTTGTCCACAGAGCGCTCCAGCACCCAGAGGTCAGGTCGAGGTGAATTAGCAAACTTGAGGAGGATGTATGCCACATGGAAGAGCTAAAAATCAGAAGACAAAGAGCAGGCGAAACAAAAAAAGGCAGTCACTGCTCTGAATAGATTTGGCATTATGTTGTCGTTTCCTGTGCTTAATTCGCTCTGTCAAGTAACGCACCGGCCAAGGCCAGCAGCTCTGAAAATACTCTGGTTTCCTTTCTTGTGAAAGCTGGGGCACAACATCGGCTCGGTCATCGCCAACATAGTCACATACCGAGAGACTTTTATTGTGGATTTAGTGATTACACTGATTCAAGGCTCGACTTCAGCAGTATTTGTGTGGCCATAAAGCCAAGCACAAATACAACAAGTCACCAGCATTTGTCAGCATGGAGTCAATAAAAGTGTTGCAGGTGCAGCCAGGTAAGTGAAAAGACATCAGCTAAGCCCACATGATCCATGTCTGTGTACGGAAGTCTCTATCTCCATCTTTCATCAGAGTACACAGGCAGAAAATGATGCCAATGATTGTTTCTGCCAACAGTGAGCTTTCTGTCAGAGCAGTATGTTTCCTTTGCAGTACATCAACATCCTAATCAAGCCCTTAAAGCGGGTGACTTCAGCTTGATTGAACATTGTACGATATAAAGGTCCTTGTGATATGTCATAGCTCTTTGTTATGGACTTGGCGTGGTTTGGAATTTAAACCCTGTGACACCATCTTGCATGTGACACCTGCAGTGTCAACAAAAAGCCTCACCTGCTCCTAAACACCACACCCCTGTCATGTTTCTGTGAGGCTGAAACACATTTTATCCGTCTGTGCAATTTCAGTGCTGGCGTCGATCCTAATGAAACATTTAACATGTCTTAAAAACAGGGTACTGTAGGCATGTGTGTGCAAAACTTCTGGTGCGTGCCCTCTGGAATTATGTGATGAATGAAAACAGTGCCCAAAATAGAGAGTGCTGTTTAAATAAAAAAAATTCTTTTAACTGACTCTCTTTGAGAGAGTTGAAGGCAGGCCCACGCTCGTCTAGTATCCCTCAGCTCCATGCTGTAAACCCCAGCGGGCTTTTGAAGCACTCAGCTTGCTGTCTCTCCTTGCATGAGGATAGAAGCAATGCTTACAATCATATCAAAGCAAAGTAAAGAGCCGTGGACAATGTCAAGAAGCACCCACAATTATCTTGATGGATTCCTCCACCAAACCCTAAAACGTAACGGCCTGAAGTTCAAGTAGCTCTTGGGTTGATGGACTGTAAGAGAGTTCAGAGGTCAGCTGGGCAAATGAATGGCCTTTTTCTCTATAAACTGTAAACAATCCCTAATAACTAACAACTAACATCAGGTTGCAACAAGCCATTTTTACTGCCTTTTAATCAATGTTGTCATTAAGCAAAACAGTAAATTAAATAAAACTGCCTTTTTCTGACAACTTTAAATTGGGTGTGTCCTGAAATTAATCAGAAAGCACTTCCACCCACATGTAACAGGATGTGCTAAAAATGGGTTAGGGCGCTGGCAAACAAGATGTGGGCTTTCACCCAGCTAAAAACAGAAGCACAGCTCTTCCAGAGGAGCTGCCAGCTTTCAATATGCTGGTTCTGCTGAGGAACAGGAGGAAGCTTAGTTCACACGAGCAGTGATGACATCAAGGGAGGGCTAGGGAAAGGGATGCAGGAGGAGAGAGGTGCGGGGGAGGGTCAAAAGGGAAGAGGGGAGGGTAGAGACGTGCGGGCTGGCATGAAGACCCATCTCAGATTCCAAACATAGCGCCAAATTCCCCTTCCCTCATAATGCCCCCGCAGCAGAGCGTGCCACTGCTTTCAGGAACCTGTCATGGACAGCAATGCACAGCAGTGAAAATCTTCTCTAACTCCTGTCCGGGGCACAGATCAACTCAGTAACTACAGGAGATGCTCCTGTCTCCCAAAAAGAATGACACTATCATTTGTCATTCAAGAATTTCAGTTTCAGTTCTGCGGCTGAAAGTCACACATGTTCTTATGGGCATATGGGGTTTGCTAGTGGCACGTTTGGTTTAGTCTGCATGTCATTCCCCCAAAATGTTCCAGCACACATTTTTCAGAATGGGTCTCCAGCAGGGAGAGCCGGTAAGGCTGAGTTCTTACAGAAAGCGACCCGAGTTTGAATCCAATACACAGCTCTCCGGCGCTTGCCATGGCCTCACCTTCCCCCCCTTTTTACATTTGCTACATTAATTCAACAACAAAACTAAATCGTAAGAAAGAAAAACTACAATTTAACTACAAATCAGACAAAAGCCTTTTATGCCAACATTCGGTAATTAATGGACATTTCAGTCAACACAAACAAACAACCTTCAGAACATGGTGGCTAACCAATAGTAACATTGTTTGGCGTTTAAATTAAAACTTTATAAAATCAGAAAAGACAAAAATAGGGAATCCAACCACTTGCCATCCCCATGCATTTAACTTTCCAAAAGGCTCATCAAGGCTGACTGTGTGGATATCACTGTTCACCATGGTATCTAACACTGACTTGATGCCAGTAACTGAGTGATGGTGGGAAGAATCCTCCGGAAACAAACTCAGCGTGAAACATACAGCGTGATCTTGGAAGACAGGGCCTGTCCTGGCACGGCTGTGCTTAATTTCAGGCCTGTCTTTCCAACTGTGTGCTGCCAGTCTAAACACACACTCTTGAAATATGTCCAGCACCTACGTATTGTTTGCATGGAGCATGAAATATCGTAATGGCATGCTAAGCAGAGCAGCGCAGGATTCCAGTGGCGTACAACGACATTAAACAGATTGACAAGCTTGTGGCAAAAACACTTGGAATAACGCTTTAGCGGAGCCATCCTCTGCCCCTCCCTGAATCTGCAGCCTGGGGCTTTAGACTAGAGTGCCATGCCATGGGGTTTAGAGAAGGAGTCTGTGGGTGTCAAAGGGGTCAGGGGTTGAGCAGTGACAGGTATGGACTGTTTGACACCTACCGTCTCTGCCTCCTCACCCAATCTCAAATTCCTGACCTTGACCCCCATAGTAGTGTTACACATACCTTAAACCTTATACCTTATAAGGTTTCCAGACCTCCCCTAACCTTCTAATTAACACAAGGCCAAACAAGTCCCTCATGACCAAACACAATTTTTACAACAGCGGGCTACACTTGTCGTTTTGTGTGAATTCATTTTGACAAAAACACACAAAGTCCCACTCCTAAATCTTTTGACCCTGGACATTTCATGCCCACTGGTTGTTTCGGTGTGTGTGTCACTGTGTGTGTTATAATTTCTGTCTGATTGACTGCTGACAGTTGATGCCTAGTTTGTGTGTGTCTCTGTGTGTGTGTGACAGATCAAGAGTGATAAATGTGCCCCGTGAAGCGTGAACTGCAGCACTGCTTCACTTGATACTTGTCTGCGCCTCAGGTCATAGAGCCGTGGAGCGGTTTCAATACTCACAGAAAGATCAGAGATATTAAAAAATTGCTTGATTGCGTGACCCTTTCACCGTTGCTCCTGCTGCTGTGCCTGCCACGTTGATCTCTTCAATTATAATCTCTTTGTGTTACTCAAATGAAGTGTACTGTTAAATGGACTGGTTAGGAATTGCTTAAGTGCTTGTTACTTTATTTCATAATCCATTTGTTTGATATTTAAATATTTTTAAATAACATATTATATTATGTGATTTTGGAACATTGAACAATGTAAATCTATTCTAATAGACCTCAACAATGGAATTATGATCAGTAGAAATGGCCATGTCATGGGACCTTTAAACAGGCGGGAAACGTAAGCTACCAAGCCAACATCATAAGTACATTTTCAGCAAGTGAAGTCAAGAAGCAGATAATTGAAAGTCCAAGTCCCAAAGGCAGAGCTAAGAGGACTAAATATGCAGTAGTGAGATCACAATCCTGACAGATAGAATACCAATCTGAGCTAGCTCCCGAGAGTCTGATGTGAGATCAGAGGAATGCAATTCAAAGGAGAGGAGGCTTCACCTTCTGTTGGAGTGGATCAGCCCTGCCAGACAGAGCGTGCTGCGGCCCAGTGGGGTGAAGCGTTTGGCCTCCAGTTTGTGACAATGCAATGTACAACTGTTTGTCTTTGTGCAACAGGTGGGCTGTGAAAAAGGGGGAGAGGGGTGGTCTGGTGTATTTTTCTCTGTCTCCATGACAGAATTAGTTATATGGTGGCAAGGAACAGTCACAAGAGAAATGGAGGTGTAACAGAAAACATACAGCTTGTACAAGTTTATACTTGATAGCAGTCTTCATATAGCAAAAGCCTGAGGTGCAGCTGCTTGATAAAAGTCTATTCCTGCATTGAACATTACATGTTGACCTATTTAATAAAAGTACTTATGAGCATTACAAAGCCAAGCAGAGTTCAATATGGGCTCAAACAAAAAGCATTCAATATCAATGTATGTTCAGATTTGAAGGAGAAAATGTGTATTTTGAAATTATTTGTTCAAAGACATATTTTCAATTGAACTATGAATCTTTCTCAGACCAAATACAGTTTTCTTATTGAAAGACCTTGACGTTCACTCCAAATATAAAAGGAGTAATGATTGCAATGTTTCAGCAAAATATGTATGGGAAATGTATGTAATATTGAAATATTATACTAATGCAGTTTTTATTCCAACTTTTACATGAGTGTATTTCTGATGGCGTTGTCGAAGGGTGTATAAAAACTCCTGCTCCGTAACACATCCCATTGCATCAATGCCTCCGTCACTAAACACGTGACAACTTGTTGGTATTTCCACGTGTGAATTAAAGGCTTACAAAAGGTGAATAGAATCCCAAATGAAATCCCACAATCTTTTCCACATCGGAGCTCTGGATTTAGGAGGAACTGCGGTCCAACAGTCACCCGTGATGCCAGACTGCTATACTGCTGAAAAGCAGGAGGTGGCTGGAAGCTCTATAGTAAATAGCTGCTGGGTTGGCCTGGCGCCTCAGGCAGCCCGGCTAAAGCGGGAACTTACATCACCTCCATCGTCACCACAGCAATAGGGACATGTCTAACAGCCAATCTTGTCTCCAGGGTTGGACTGAACCAGCTGCCCTATATAAACAAAGCTTTATTACCAAGCCTATGCAACAAATAAAGATAGATTTTCAGCAGCAATTCAATCAAATCTTTGTCTCGGATTACATATTCAAAATACATGACACTCTGATTTGGATTATAGCCTCTACATATCTGCAAACCACCTGTTGCATGATTTGAAGGATATACAGGAATGCATACCAGCTCAAAAATGCATGCAAGCAAATGTATGGTTGTATTCTACTCAGTGAGAGTGAGGAAGACAAGTGAATGTGTTCAGTCTATCACTTGTGTGTTCCTATGTGTTCTCTGTTTAAGTACTTTCTCACCAAATTACACCATTTCTTCATTTCTTTCCATTTAATGAGTGAAAAGAGAGGGCCAGGTCACTTCCAGAGAAGCATAATAAGAACCAAACCTTTGTGAGAGTCTGGGAGCACAGAAAGGATGTCACACAATACCGCCTAGAAGGATTCTAACACAAAAGGGGGCGACGGCTGCAAATAAAAGATTCAAACCAACTTCAGTGGGAGGTGGACCCCTTAGAGAGGGGCTTATGTTCCAGGGAACTTTTAACAGTGCCAACGCCTTTGCACTAACCTGAACCAGATCAAATCAATGTTCTTACTCGCATGTCCCATACAAAGTGAAAAGAATGTCCAATATCATAGCATATATATAAATAACATATAAATCCCAGATAAACACCAAGATGTTCTGTCAATCAACACATTTAAGCCACAAAAACATCACACACACCATTGACACGATAAACACCTCTCACCTACAGACATAACACTTCACTTTCATATATTCATGCCAGTTCCTTTAAAATTGATCCAACAACTCAGAACTTTACTATCTGATGTTCATTCAATAACAATGCCGACCAATCAGATGGGAGACAGACAGCAGTAAGCCCTGGTATGTTTGTCTCACATGGTCTACTCTGGGCTCACTCAGCCAGATAAGCACATGTGGTCGGGGCTCCATAAATACATTCCCCAGAAAAAAGGAGTGACTGGCCCTCTGATATGTGGTGTAAATGTTTACCAAGACAATGGCTTGCCTACTGTGTTCTGCAAATAGCTTAACAAGAGCAGAAGTTCCTGGAAAGGCCTTTATTTCTTGGGCACAGACATAAAATGCATCTATAATGGGATGGACAAGAAATGTTTTACTGGGTCTTGATTTATGACCGAATTAAGAGGTGAAGAGAAAAACCCTTACATGGCAAAAGCATTTTTTGTGAAAATCAATTCAGAAATGCTCCCACATACAGTATGTGCTTTCCTCAAGTGCATTATTTGTGGGCCAATAATTAGAGGTAGATTAGATGTAGACACTCCATATGTGCCAAACACCATTTGTATCCATACAGTAGCCAATAGGCTAGTTGCACGGGATGACGTATTTCCATTTCCGGTTCATTGAGTGTGCGCTTGTAAACTTCCGGCTTACGGTAGAGCGGTAGAGGGAAGAGCGATAGATAGCGTATAGATGGCGTGTAGATAGCGTATAGATAGCGTGTAGATAGCGTATAGATAGCGTATAGATAGCAATAGATAGCAATAGATAGCAATAGATAGCGAGAGAGATAGCGTATAGATATTATATAGGCACTATTTTACACTCGATGTCTCCAAGACCTACCGAAGGTTAACATCAGTGATGTACAAGCGGCAGGCTCAGCCCAGAGGAGCAAAAGAGGTTCAAGATGTACATATCCAGTTACATCAACAATTATGAAGGTAAGTGACAAACAAAGCTGTAGTTACTGGCTAACTTTGACAACTTGACAGTTTTCATACAGTGTAAAGCGTTTTAATTATGTACTATTACGTTTTTTTGGATAACATGAATGTTATCCAATTCCCCACAGTTTCAAACAAAGATCTACCTTCAGGGAGGGTGAGCATCAGGGCTAGCTGTTACAGGTCCATGAGAAAGCATGAAAAGCCTCACAATCTCAGAGTAGGGAGGAAAATAAAAATCAGTTCAAAGCCTCAATCAGGTTCATGTTCTGGGGTTTTGATGTGGCTAGAGTAGGTAACCTGTGATTTAGGATTCAAATAAGCCCAGCTAGCTGACGTGTTGCAACAGATTACATAGTGACAATACATTTGCTCACATCAACTGGTAGCTAGCTGTGTGTATCTAGCATGAAGGGACTACAGATTTATTTTCGTTTTGTAACCCTCTCGTGTAAAATGATAAATACATTAGCTAAATCCAAACTTAGCTTTCATCAAAGGTTGTTAATGAGAGGTTGAAAACCGTCTCTGCTTTCATGGACACCCAGAAACTGGTTGTGACGGCTGCTGTTCTTTACTGAATAGTTAGTATAGGGTCCAATTATTTGTATTGGCCAGTGTTAGGTAAGTGCTGGTTTGTTTTGTACCCTACATCTATGTTAAGCTGTTCAACGTTCTACTAACACTATTTCAGTTATAATATAAGATAATAAATTGAGAGAGCTGAGACAGACTATACAAGCGTATCTGTTTGAATGTCCTTAAATTACAGTATTCCAAACAGCAGAACTTCTGTGTATGTGATATGACTGACAACCTGACATGGTTTAGCCTTTTCCCACACCTATTACTTGCCTGATCAGCCTGCTCTCAGCTTTCTCATTTGTCTGTGTTGTATTGAAGCAGTGTTCTAAATGTAAAATGACTGACATTTTTGTTTTAAGAACTGCTCACCTGTGGAGATTGCAGTGGCAAAGTGTTCCTGTGTAGCTGGAACAGCACTCTGCAACCACAATGTTGCACTGCTGTTCCAGACCGCACACTACTCCACTCAACCTGGCTGCTGTACCCCCTGTCCTCAGCTGCACTGAAACAGAGCAGCGATGGCACAGGCCAAGAACCATGGTAAGTACAGTATGTGTTCACAACCAATCCACGGTTTAATGAGTATTTCCTTTGTGCCAAGAGCTGATTTAGTATGTTGCATCAACAACCTTTTCAATTAATTTGACAATTCTTTTGTGTAGTTAATAGGGTGTGAAACCAGGCAGAGTGAGTGACATGGTGTTCACTTCCACTAAGCCAAAGCAGTTTACAGTTGCTGACGGTCTAAGGTAATATATATTGTCCTAAGTAATTGTATGTAGCCTGCTACAACTTTGTGATTGTTGTCTGAGTGTAAAATTGTTCTTAAAGTCCTAATTATCATATAAACATGTTCAAAGGAGTACACGTTACAAGGCCGTGCGGGGGGAGCTGCCAGACCCAGATGTCCTCAAAGTCAGCGAGGCATACAAGGACTTCTCAGCAGACATCGCACCGCGAAAAAAAAACGAATGGCTCACTACTCAACTCAACGACTAACACTCTTTCAGAGGATATGTTGGAAATGCACACATTATATATATTTTTTGCATCTACTTTCTGGATATTGTACATCTGTTCATCTGTAATATAAACTAGCATTACTTAAATATGCAGAGACTAATTGAAATGTTTAAATATGTATATAACATCAACCTATGTTTTGTAAAAGTTTATTAAATTAATCTGTAAAATGTTATCATATTGTGGATTTATTAAATTATGTATTTTCCTTTGTTATTTATGTGTGCGTTTGTTTTGAGGATATAATTCATTCGTACCTAAACATAGTATGGTATAACTGCTTTTTGTAATGAAATACACAATTGGTTTGGGAGAAAGAAATCTTTTAATCGTTGTTGCCCAGGCTTGCCGAAATGAATGGAAACTTATCTCCCGATTATAACATTGTGTAACTTGCTGCTGTTAAATACCGTCAAACTATGTGCTTTATGTGCAATATATACTTTATATACTTTATATACATATGCCATCTTTAATAAATGTAATATATACCGGGCTGCTAAATCCTAAGAACTGCTACAGGATTTGATTTGTAGATTTGATTTGTTTTTTATCTGTATTTTTGAAAATGATGTAACTTTTTATCTTTTTTTTAGCATATTGTTTATTATATTATGACTTAGTACTTTTTTAGCATATTGTTTATTATATTATAACAGGCCAACCACTAAGCATGTTTGTGGCTCTTTCCTGCTGTAACGCTGCAAATTTCCCTCTGTTGGGCTAATAAAGTGTATATCTGATTCTGATAACGGGACAAATTTTGACCCAACAGGGCACACAGCAATTCTCCACTTTCTTAGCGACGCTGGAAGGTCAATCGCTTTTTCTTTTACCCAGAGATCCGCTCATTCGTTGCTCTCGTGTGTGCATAACAACACTGTCAAGGCTGTTCAAAACTCTGTACTCAAACGCGGACAGTACCTCAGCCTCACACCCAGCCGCCGGAAGTTGATAGACGCCATGCTTGTGCACAGAGCCTATCTTGCTCATTTTCCAGAGTTTCACCTGATTAGTAGTTAGGTCTCTACTGTGACAAGTCTCCATGCTTTAATGTTATTATCGTTCCCTTCTGACGCTAGGGGGATTAAAGGGAAGCGAACACAACCAGATTGGTATAATTATAAGTGGTTTAAAATGCACAACAGGTGAACAGAAATGGGGCAGGCAAGACAGCCTGAAACAAACAAAAGGAGCCAAAACACCGGTGTTACAATAATCAAACAAGATAGAGGCCACGGAAAGGCGCAAGTTTAAATGGGCAACCACCTAAGAGACTCTAAAAGGTGAGTCTAAAGGAATAAGCAGGAATAAATATTAATGATTACGTAAATAAAGAAGAAACAAAAACCTCACTTTAAGAGGTGTACAGACTAACGCAAAGAACTCGTATACAAAAACACAGCTAAACTAAAGGCAGGAAGTCGTCACAGAATCCTAAACTACTCTGAACCACACTAACTAAGCTTACTCGTGGACACTCGTAGACTAACTACTCTGAGACCACTACTAATCACACAAGTTTAACCTCCAGAACAAAGTGAGCAAGGATCGGAGAGCTAAGGTCGTGCTCCAGCATACAGAGGCTCCAGGGAGAAAGATGATTGTCCCCAAGCTTTGTAGTTCATCTCCAGCAGGTGTGCGGCCGGCTGTGCGCTGCGATTGGAGCTTGCATCGGGCCATGTGCTCCAATCGCATCTCAGGCGGACCAGGAGATGGCGCAGCCAAATGCCGGTGGGGCAACCGCACATGCTCATAAAAGAAGTGGACACACAGCGTGAAAATCAACTCTGACGACCAGGAAGGCCGCAGCCGTAAACAAATGTTCAAAAAGCTCTTTATTTGTCTTGTATGCCTGTGCTTGCAGCACCTCTTTTCCTCTGTCTGAAACCAAGCACAGTCATCTCGAAAAATTTGATTGGTTCAAGGCTGCTAAGAGCTGTCCGGCCCCTTTGCACAACAACTCTCTCTCTCTCTGAAGTGCAACATCTGGTTAGCTATGGTACACGAAGTAAAGCAAAGGAGTCCAGATGGAGGCTGTGGATGCGGAACATTTGTAAAATGTGGACACAGAAAGTAGAAAAGACTGACGGGAGGTACTGAGTGAGGATGTGTGTGTGGTGTTGTGTGTGATGCGGTGTGTGTTGTGTGTGTGTGTGTGTAGTGTGGTGTGTGGGTGTGTGGTGTGTGATGTTGTGACGCCGCTGTGGTGTTGTGATGTGTGTGTGTGGTTGTGTGTGGTGTGTGTGTTGAGTGGGACGGGCTGCTCCATCAGCGGTTCTCCGCCTTGGTCTTATCGGGACAAACTTGCTCCCCTGCTCCGTCACAACGATGATCTCCTGTCGTCAACCAGATCGGATCTGGCAACGGAGAAGGATACACTTCGGTCCTGTGGCTACACTTTTATTTACTTCAATTTCTCCAAACTATTCTTTTTCAACAATACTAATTCATTCACGATGAAGTTTTAGAATACTCAGATCCTTGAGCCAGCAATATCAAAAAACAATGAAAAATAAAAACAACTCCATTACTAATATGAGTTCTTCATTCTAAATCTTAAATTAAACCCAATCTAAATGTGACACATGTGTAACAAGACATACACACGTAGGGCGGATGCCAAGTCGCAAGAAAATCAGTAAAAAAGTAAAAACCGTATGTATTGTAAGAGTATAATGTCCCCGTATAAGAAAATTAATACACAAGTAATACAAACACCTAACATTTTTAAGAAGATCAGATACTACACCACATGAATTTCACTATTGGTCTATGCCTATAAGAATACTCTGAGCAGAGAAATACAAAGTGTTATTCCAGAGTGGTTCCTGCTGTACTCAGCACTGTTGTCAGATTATTAGAAGAACCCTGTTAGGGATGAAACCCTCTAATGGTCAACCCATGTCAGAGCACACACAGTGGAAATGTGTTCATCTGCTTTTAACCATCTTATTACAAGAAGTCTTAGTACTAGGATGTGCAGTGCCCGGGGAAGCAATTGGGGTGGACTCTCAAGGGCACCTACGCAGGCCCAGGAGTAAAACTGGGACCTCTCAGAGTAGCAGTCCACACTCCATATGAAGTCTGTCCATGATTTAACCGGCAACCCTACGGCTCCTCAGTCCAATGCCCTCCTACTGACTGAAGCCGACAGCCGGAATCAATAAATGATTCAAGAAATTGTTATGGTCCATTTCACAACCATTTCTGACATTTTTAAAACTAAATTACAACACTATAGAGCAAAAATGGCAAGAGCAGCCTTATCGATTACAGTAAATTCCTTATTGTTGTTTCAATTTTGGTTTTCTTTCTGCTCTAAACTCACCTGTGAATCTCGACCTGTGACAATCTCCAGAACTTTTCCCTGCTTCCTATTTCTGTTCTCACTTCACTTCCGTAATAAT
>NW_011360233.1:89966-117800 GCF_000735185.1 Notothenia coriiceps | reverse complement strand
TGTGCCCCGCACCGTCGGGTCTTTTCTGCCGACCTGACGCCTTTTCTTGCCGATTCAACATGTTGAATCGGCGTCGGGAACACCACCGGAAGTCGGACAAAGGGATAACACTGATTGGCTGTTTAGCTAGCGAATCAGTGCATGAGAAGCGTTAACGGAAGTGAGGGAGGTAAACAAATGATTTAAAATGGAAGATGGAACACACACGGACGGCTATTTCACCTCATCGGTTTATAGAGCTCCTGTTCGTTCATGTTTTCAATGGACGAGAGTGAAAATGGAAAGAAAAACGCTATTTGTTGTTTGTTTATATCACGGAGTCTGTTCTTCTTCTCTGTCTTCCGCTTGTTGCCTCTTTTGAATGATGAATACACACTACTGCCGCCTGCTGGTAAGGAGAGTTATTGCCACTCACGCATTTGCAGTTCACACGTGCTCGGCTCGGATTTGCGGTGTGTTCCAGTGCGCGAAGTCGTCAAATACGCAGGAGAGTCCGGCGACGCAACAGTCGGTGTCGGCGTCGGCGACTTCTCAACTGTCGGGCCGGTGTATATGGGCCTTTACAAGCTGGAAGGCCAATCGCTTTTCTTTACCCCGAAATCCGCTCATTCTTGCTCTTGGTGTGTCATAACAAACTGTCAAACTGTCAAAACTCTGTACTCAAACCGGAAGTACTCAGCCTCACACCCAGCCGCCGGAAGTTGATAGACGCCATCTTGTGCACAGAGCCTATTGAGTATTATTGAGGTTATTTCTTGACTGGGATTTGTCATGGGTCACAGGTCAAAAGCCAAGAGGTCACAATAACAGCGAGCAGGCAGCCTCTCATTGGGACAGGGCTTGTTCAGATGAGATTTATGAGCTGGAGGCAATTGAGAGAGTAATGACTCAAGCATGTCAGCATTTAAATAGTTAGTAAAAGTGGTAAACACAAAGTTGTGTAAGATTGTAATCCCTCTTTTTTTTCAATTATATTCCAAAACATTGGAAAATGTAACATATTGGCTGATGATGGCGCTTAATGAAATGTCAAGGGATCACAAGAGTCATTACAATTCATCCTTAGGGGCACATGATTGTGTGTATCCCAAATATTCATGGCAGTCCCTCCAATTGCTGTTGAGACATGCATCTAAAACGCAAAAATGTCAACCTCACAGGGTCTTTATGAGGTAGAGTCAGAAGATCACCAGAGTCACTGGGGCTTTTGTGAGTTCACTTTAAGTTAGAATAGTCCAGCTTTAAACTTGGCGGACGGTGCTTCAAACGGTCCTCTATACAGGAAAAAACGGAAACAGCCCCGTCAGAAAAGGCCTCTCTCATTGAACCTCACCATGTTAACATAAACATCAACTGTGATGCTATCTAATATATCTAGAGAGCTACATAGACAACAGCAGAACAGCCACCTGCGTTGATCTTGAAAGAAACCACAAAACTCATTCAGCTCGGTCTAGCCCACATAGTTCATTTAACACATCATTTATCCAGTGGATTTGAAAAAATTTACAAAGCTATCAAAGCCTCAGAGTAAAATCACCTAAGGCATGAAATGCATTTGTAGGGTGAAATAAAACAGATGCCAAAAGAAAAAGCTTCTTTGCAAAACCCAAATCAGATACAACAGGATTTATCATTATGTGATTTGTATGTATATGTGTTTCTTTCTCTCAATTAAGGTGTGAGTATGATAGCTGAGTTTGTTGATTTGATAAAACCAAGGATGCAAAGCTGCCAACTGATAAAGCTCCCCACAGAGTTTTCACACAGAGTCCCTTTCTCTGCTGCGTACACAGAAGAGTGAAACAACGGTATGGCATGCCTCTATGGCAGGTGAGCGCTGTTTACAGTGTTGGTGGATGCATCCTATGCCATGGAAAGAAATATGTGCGGGACAGGTGCGTGTGTGTTTATGTGGTTTAGGTGGTGGTGTTGTAGTGAAAGAAGGCTTGGTGTTGAGCGCTTGGTAGTCACCATCATGCTCTTTTTAGCACACCATAATACAATAATGCTACTTTCCCGGCTCCCAAATAAACTGAGAATTACCACGTATTAGTGTCAGACATCCCTACAGGCCCTGCATGCGTCCATCCTCTTGTAAGTATGAACTATATTTAGCCATGTAGGATCTTTGCCCAGCTCAGTCTGCCTAAAAATAGAGATAGAAAGCCTGCACCCATTGTCTGACACAGTACGCACTATGGGCCAAATATGCAACACGTGTGGAGAGGAGCTAATTTGTTGCTCTCTTTTTGAAGTCTACTCCAGAACTCATCAAAACCCTCCATACACAAGAGGTCCACCTGCACTCTTCAAATCTGATATACAGTACATCCTTCTGATCCCTAATCCAGAGAAAGAATTCCTCCCTTTCCTCACGCTAGATAATTGAGCGTGAGGTGCAATTTTATGGGCGATGAGCCAATCTCATTCCAGAGACAGGGGTCATGATGAATCTGATTCCTGGCAAGCATCCAACTGCAGGACATTATTCACATGATCACTGCTGGCTGAGGTGATAATGCTCATTGTGTAACACTTTGGGATATATTTGTGAATGCAACACCATGAGTGAAACACCTTTCTTCTAGCATTTCTAAAACAAAAAAGCAGCAGCAAAACACAGCAATGAAAATAACAGGTACAAAAATATTGCAATTGCACACCAGTGAAGGTACTCTGCCATCTCCCACAAAATAACATCATTCATATCACAGTGGAAGACCAATAGCCAAGGCAGAACACTTTTCTATGTGCTATATTTTCCCTTCACCACACAGCAGTCATAATTCACATTGCAGGTAGCAGCATGTAAACAGCTGTTCTTAGCAGAGTAAGGTATGATAGTCTTACCTGCTTAAGGTCCAGGGTAATGTTCACCTCGTTGTAGCCCTGGCCCATGGAGAGAGGAGGGCTCTGCCACCATCGCTCTGTCCCATCAATTGCGTTTGTCACCGGGTGGGCTTTGTTAGGGTCAATGGCATTGCAGTAGTCACAGTACTGACCCTAAATAGTGTCAGATTGTTGGTATTCAGAGATACACACGCCCAAATATGTTCAGAAAAACAGTTGAATGATTTATAATGGAACAGGCAGGCACTTGCAAATAACTTTTTCAATGCTGCTATATTGCAACCACAAGCTAATCTTACATTTGGACCAAAGTTTGTGCATGTCCATGCCAAACCTCTGAAACAAAAGTTCAGAAGTACTCCTGCAGGACAACACCTTTTTAGAAAGGGCCTTTTCTTTGGAAAACTCACCTACATTGGGATAAGACAATTTGCACTTATACAAATAAACCTTTGTAAGAGGCCATATTGACAAAACAAAAAAAGTCTGGTATACTTTCTGTCAATAGTTATGATTTAAAACTCAACTTTAATTATATTCACTCAGCCACAATACAGCAGTGTCTGCATATTCTTAATATTAACTTTTAAGCACAATCCAAAAGCTTTAGTAAGAATTTAACTTTTTCTTACCGGTATATTTTGAGAAGGAAGTCCGTAGGTCAGACCCCCGACAAGCTTACAGTATAACTCATATCTCGGTGTCCCATTCTCATCCTGACCGCAGGTTGCTGTGGCAGAGATACTAGACACATCAGCGAGGTTGAAATACGGAGGGCTTAAACTATAACCAGAAGTTCCTTGTGCATCTGCGTCCCTGAAAAGTGGTACTGAAAAGGTAAAAAATACAGCGAGGAGATGAGCTCCTCTCATCCCTCTCGCCATGTTCCGTTTTAGAGATCCCATGTAGATGCAGAGAGCAACACGCAGCGTGCAGGTCTTGTCATCTATAGATCTCCATGAAATGCGCCCAAGGGCTGCGTGAGTGCGCAAAACTCTTTTAGTAGGAATCCGATAATGTCAATGACAGAGCGTTAAGTTGATCTGCTGCTGTTAAGGATGTACTCTCTTTTTGACGCATGTTTCCGAACTAACAACCCCACTTTCCCATATTCCTAACCAAAGTGTGCGCCACAGTGGAGCTATCAGGTGTCAGGCTGTCGACGGTCTGAGCTCGATGCTAGTGAGTGGGGCCAAAGGTCTCTATCACCGTTTACACTGCGTTTCCCAGCAGCACCTCTGTGGTCCCTTTCTTTCCTTTTCACATGACATTAAAACTATATTTTACATACAAGTTTAAACATGCATAGGTGCATTCTAATTATTTGTAGAAAACATTTTTTTTCCTAGAAGTTTACGATCGTCTTTTAAGTGATCGCTTTTTATAATTGTGCTTGCTTGAGCTCAATTAAAATAGGCTGCCACTTGTGCAAAGGCAAAAATAAAATGTAAGAGTTTGATTATTAAATGAAGATAACATTTTATAATCATCAAACTGCTGCTACTGTTGATATTGAGAAAAACACTAAATATCCTATGATTACATTAATATATTTTATTTGTCATCATTGTTAACTTATGTCACTTTGTCTTATCCTTGTCTTTTTATTGTTGCCATTTTATCTGATTATATATTTTAAATCTAGTGCTTTTATATGCAACCAGGGCTTTTATTGCTGAGTTGACCTGTGTTAACCTACATAAAAATTGAACTATGACGATGGTTAAGAAAGCTTTTAAGGCATACACACTGTTTTCATTATCATTTTATTAATATTATATAATTCATATAATGTTATATATTTGTATGTTTTGTGAAAGTGTAGTATCACTAACGCAGGATCAGAGGAGCCCCAAACATGTACCCTACCATTGATTTGCAGGGTTCCTCCTACAGTGATCTTAGGGCGACATCTAGTGGAGAAACCATAATCACATGACAATGATTACTGAAGTGTTAGAGGTATTGCGCAAATGCACACCACTGGAGCCTCCGGTTTTCAATTTCACTTGGTCTTTTGAATAAGAGCTACAATATTGTGTTACAACTTAAACAAATCCTCTGCGTCTTACTTTACGCAAAGTGTTTTCGCTTAATTCCAATTTCTAGAAATAATTCACAGTGAACGCTCATCATTAGGCTATATCATTCTGATACAGCCGTTTCTATTTGATTCATTCATACAGTGGCTCAGCAACTTGTGTTGTGTCTCTGTAACTAGAGCAACAACAATCAAGCATCGTGACTCACTGGCAGGAGGTTTCCGCGTCCCAACATCGCTGCCATTCCTCTGACAGGACGCATGTGTCATAGCTGAGGGAGTTTTATGCATAGCCTACAGGAACTTGTTGTGCGCTGGCATACGACTGCGTAAACGATACCTGAATCTGTTGTGTTTTGAATTCTGACAGGACTCCGCATGGAGCCCACAACTCTACAGGTAGGATGAATAACTTTACTTAAGACTGCTCTTCGTTTCTCGGTAGTGGACTGTAAGAAGTGTCGTATCTCGGATAAAAACAAACAGAGTGCATACTATGCCCTGAATGCAATCCAACAGGTTTCATGTTGACGAAAAGCCTGGATTCAGTCTTCAGTCGTGTTATTGAGCAGAATTGGCACTTTGAATGCGGAATATGTTGTGTCAATAGCCTATTTATGTTCTGCAAGAGCTGACTGAACTACATAATTGACCAAACCTAGTGATTCAATGGCAGTCTGTGAAATTGTTCATTTAACTGTCTATAAAATGTTTAAGGCAGGAAATGAACACAACCTTATATGTGTTATCTGATTGGTTTAGAAAGACAGCTGTTAGCAGTATAGTCGTCTTTCATTGGCTAAAATAGTAGGAACCCTGTAAGTACTCTAATGACAAACCTTAGCTTTTATAATATAAATAACTTTTTGTTGAGAAAAGTAGATAATTACAAAACTGAGGGAAGTTATACACAAAAAACGTTCCAGCAGCAATTTAGGCACTAAAACAGTAGGGCCTCATCGGATTTCCACAGGCAGATTTAAACTGACTTTACAATTAATGCAAGTCAACAGTAATAAGGTCTAAATATTCGGATAAGATTTGTTTGCCTGTAGACATTTGCATTAAAGCCACAAACACTACAAACTACTATACATATCATTTTAGAAAACTGGTTTCAGGGCCCTGGTATCATGGAGTGATATTAATAAAAGCTTAAGATATGATTGTATGTGAAATATTAATGCATTTTCTCTCATAGAAAGCTATTGCTGTAGCACAGAAGGCTTCAGTGGAAGACCAGGATGGAAACTATGAAGAGGCAATCCGCTCTTACCAACATGCTGTCAAGTACTTTCTGCACATTGTAAAACGTGCGTCACTACAGCTGGAAACAAAATTCATATAATGACACATGAATGAAAGTGAAATCACCCTATTAATGTTTTTGTTACTGCAAGTTTTAGGTGCTTTCACCATTATAACTTCTAGTTTATAAATGTTTGAGGCAGAAATGATATACAGAATGCTGCTCAACACATTTTCTCCTTTCCATCAGGTGAACCCCAGGGTAAAGAAGGCAACCAAAAGATCAGAGATAAATGTAAACAGTACCTGGACCGAGTGGAAGAACTACAGGAGTATCTAGTGTATAAAGAGGTTGTTAGAGAATGTATTTAAATAACATTTGGGTAACAAATATTGATATTATTTTTCATAATGCCAGAATCTGTGATATGTTTTGAAGTTCACATAGTGTGGATGTGCTTCAGCATGAGTGGACCTTTTGCTTACTTGTACTTAATTGAAATGCTGTTTATATGATCCAGTGGCGGAAGAGATAGGCCTATTAGGATGTTTTACTTCAGTAGCCTAAATGTAGCGAGACCACAGCATACAAAAACTCAGTTACAAGTAAAAGTCCTGCATTCAAGCTTTTACTTAAAGGTGTAACTCATTGTAATCCTTTTTAAATTAAAGTCAGAATGACAAAGGTTAAAAGTTATCTCATAGTCTGGCAGTGTCCATTTGGATAAACCTGTAGACTGTAGCATATAAAAGGGAACGGGGATTGGTTACCACAAACACAAACGCCGAATATCAGGCTACATGACAGACAACGAAAGAGTTGTAGTAATAAGAGACAAGAGTAAGAAACAACATTGGATCACACGGGAAGAAAACGTGGTGACGATTGATATTTATATCTTCCCTCAATGCTTTATTTTATAATTTAAAAATAGAAACGCAGTGTACTCTGAACTGTAGCCTACCGTGGGTACGTCTTGACGTCATCACATTCCGTGCACGCGAGTATCGACTTTTCAATGCGGAAGTTTCCTACTCGATCTGACTCGGGAGCGATCTTAGAAACGAAAACAAGCGTCAGAAAAACATCGATTGTCGACTTAACACTCTACCTGTAGGGTTACATTATAAAGCAGTGTGTTTTAAAAGGGTTTCCTCACGACGGAGCTACGTCGGTTTCTATTATTGGACAAGTGATCAGCCATTATGGCTACCAACAATAATTTACAGGTAAGTTGAGCAGGAAAAACACCCAGGGCTGGCTTAAAAACGCGTAAATAACCCAAGGTAGATGTTCACATGTGGAGTTAACTGTAAAAGGATCCTAGTTATTGTCTACTGAAACGTCTGGCCTTGTTTTGTCGAGTGGTGTTCGGTGTAAATGCTTCCGACTGTGTAAAATAGCATTAGCTGCTGGTTAGCATGGCTAGCTAACATGGCAGTTAACTTGTCAACAACGCAGATCAAAAACGTGTGAAATGGTGGCATATTATGTGTTATTAAAGCTTGTATTTAACTTTGTTACAGGATACAAAATCGTTGCAATTGCCATATATCATTAGCGTTAGCCTGTATTGACGAACAAAACACATAGCTAAGGAGATTAACGTTGCTAGCTTGCTAACTGTTTTTATGTGGCCTTTAAATAGAAATCCACTTCAAAAAGAAAGTACAACTGTTAACGTTATATCATTTAGGAGTTGTGTTTTATGTACCCATTGTGTTATAGTTACATACTGTCTACGGTAAAAAAGGAAGTGAAAGAATGAATCCAGGTCCACTCCTACCTCGGTGTGCGTAGTGTCATCACACGAGAAACATCTGATATTCACACATTAATTTGATAGATACATCTAAATATAGAAAGGTTGCCTGCGACTTGACATATTCACTTTTTTAGTGTGCGTCACTTTGGTTTGGTACATTTCACAATTTTCGCACATGTTTATTGCCAGTAGGTTCACACATACGAATAATTTGACTTGATGTCATGGTGCATACATAAAATATAAAACAAAAAATCCTATATAAAACAAAAAAATCTTTAAGGACACTGTAATAAAATATAGTTAAATAGCAATGAAATAGAGCAGTAATGTACAGCGAAATGGAATGCAATGAGTTATAGAATATGAAATAAGAATATGTGCATTGAGCAGTATTTGAACATTGTGTGCATTTAATGTAATGCATTTAGAGTTAGATGTTTGTTTTGGTTGTTTATGTCCTGACACTTTCATAATTCAAACTCATGAACCTCAAACAACTATCTGTTTTCGTCGTCAATTGTAGAATCTGCACAGGTTATACATCTTACATTATTCTGTGTCTCTTTTATTTTAGAAAGCCATTGATCTTGCCAGCAAGGCTGCTCAGGAGGATAAAGCTCAGAAATATGAGGAGGCTCTGCGACTTTACCAGGCTGCTGTTCAGTACTTCCTCCATGTGGTGAAATGTAAGGCACAAAACAGAATATTGGCATTAAGTGTATTATTTCTGTATACGATCATTATAGCAGTGATGGCAAGTATAATTTAAATAAATGACACCTTTTGTGATGTCTCTTTCATGAACACATGCTTAAATGGGAAATAATTTTTGTGTACCTTTTTTGTTGTTATTCTTCACAGATGAAGCCCAGAGTGACAAAGCTAAACAGAGCATCCGGGCAAAATGTGCCGAATATTTGGACAGAGCAGAAAAGTTGAAGGAGTATCTAAAGAAGAAAGAAAATGCTCCCCCTGCAAAGCCTGTCAAAGAGTCCCAGTCTGATGACAAAGGGTGTGTATATGGGTGGGGCAGATGTGATTCCATTCAGACCTGCATGGAAAATCTGTGTTCCATTGAGATATATATATATAGATAGAAGTAGAGATATAGTACATCATTTTTTACTACATATATAGGCACAATTGTAGACTTATTTTTAATTATATCTTTGTGTCTCCAGGAATGAAAGCGATGAAGGGGACGATCCAGAGAAAAAGAAGTTCCAAAATCAGCTCTCAGGTTAGTAATGTTCTTTTTGAGGGTCATTGGGCCTGCTGCATACTTATGTTATACTTATACTAATGTTAATATTTGTTTATTTTTTGTGATTTTCTTAAGACTTTTAGAAATGTATTGTGTTCTTCTTTCCAGGTGCAATTGTTATGGAGAAACCAAACATCAAATGGAATGATGTTGCTGGACTAGAGGGTGCCAAGGAGGCACTGAAAGAAGCTGTTATTCTTCCGATCAAATTCCCCCACCTTTTCACAGGTAATAAATCGTAATCATTAGAAAAGTTTCCTCGTAACTTTGCCCTTGAATAACAGAAGCCAACATCTTTGTTGCAAGAAACAGAAACAGATTTCTGTTGACACTATAGCCTAAATTACCTCTTTGTTGACTGACAGGAAAGAGAACACCATGGAGGGGGATCCTTCTCTTTGGACCTCCAGGTACAGGAAAGTCCTATCTGGCTAAAGCTGTTGCCACGGAGGCCAACAACTCAACCTTCTTCTCCATCTCCTCGTCTGATCTTGTCTCCAAATGGCTGGGAGAGAGTGAAAAGTAAGTTCTATTAAGAGTAATCCACCAAAGCAAAGTAGAGAAAAGTTAAGCATAACATATATTGCAGCCAGCAGAAAGTTGTTTTTTTGTTTTGTAAATTTCCCTTTTGCTTCCCAGGTTAGTGAAGAATCTGTTCACCCTTGCAAGGGAACACAAGCCTTCTATTATCTTCATTGATGAGATTGACTCCCTGTGTGGCTCAAGAAGTGAAAACGAGAGCGAGGCTGCTCGCCGTATTAAGACAGAGTTCCTGGTTCAGATGCAGGGTAAGTCTGATAAACGATGGTTTATTTACTAAATGAAGCAAAACGTTTTGTTTCTATATGCATCCTACATTTTCCCTGGAATCATTTTAGTTACATGACATGGGAAAGACAAATGTACCACCATAAAAACTCCAGCTGTGCTCAGGAGAAAATGTAAAGCTGCAATGTCTGGGTGACTAAAAGGAAAATAATATCTGGGTTGTTCGGTCCCTTAATACACAAGCCCAATGGCAACAAATTGAAATGTATTTCATTTTTTTCTTAATCTTAAGATGTGGCTTACTATCTCTTTACTTCCCTATTAACGTATTATTCACTTATTTTTAACTAAAGTGTGATCAATTCAAATGATCAGTGAATCACATGAGGTAAAAATGATGATACGGTCACACCCATAAAACGATGTCACAGTAGATATGCTTTCTGACAGGCGAGGGAAACCCCCTGCTGTGACCTCAGTGATTGCGGTGTGGCCGGAAGTGCAGCATAGTCTATAGATGAAAAGCCACTGGCAACCATTCATTTAGGTGAAAAAAGAGGGTTGCCACTTTCTTCCTATTTTAGCTCAGAAATGTTTAAACTTCATCCCTGCTCAAATGTGATTCAAATGTTTCCGTATATGCTTATCAATATTGATCTTATTTTCAATTGTCATTATTAAATGTGTTACAATTTCTTCAATACTCAGTTTGCAATAAAAATTACTTGAGCAGAGTTTGTAAACTCTGTAAATCCCACTGCATTGACCAATAATAGGCAATGGTGCAATAATCTCATTTTGTAACTTGCACTTATAGAAAGCTGTAGTCAATGTCAGTGAAAGTACCAAAGTGTGTTGTTAAAATGAAGAATTTAGATGTGTACTTAGTCTGACTTTTTTTGTTTTGCAGGTGTGGGGACTGACAACGACGGAGTGCTGGTACTTGGAGCAACAAACATCCCATGGACCCTGGACTCAGCCATCAGAAGAAGGTAATTGTAACTACTTGGTGAAAGATGTTAGCAACCATGTTGTCACTGTCATTGACTGACTGTACACCAATAATACTCTCAGATTTGAGAAGAGAATCTACATCCCGCTGCCTGAGGAGCACGCCCGCTCATTCATGTTCAAGCTCCATCTGGGCTCGACCCCCAACTGTCTCAACGAAACCGACTTTGTCACTCTGGGCAAGAAGACGAATGGATACTCAGGAGCTGATATCAGTGTCATTGTCAGAGATGCTCTCATGCAGCCTGTTCGAAAGGTCCAGTCAGCAACCCACTTCAAACGGGTATGTCTTTTAAAATATTTGTCACTGTTTTATACTATAGTGCAACATGTTATAGTTAACTAATTGTCACTTGTATAATTAAGGCACGAGGTCCATCAAGAGATGACCCCAACATGTTAGTAGATGACCTCTTGACTCCTTGCTCACCTGGCGATCCCAGCGCGATTGAAATGACATGGATGGAGGTACCTGGGGAGAAGCTATTGGAACCTATAGTATGCATGGTAAGAATAAACAAAAATACCAAATGGTAATATAATTGCACATATGAGCCTCCGCTTTAATATCTTGTTATATTTTCTCCCCTTTTCAGTCTGACATGTTGAGGTCTCTGGCCAGCACAAAGCCAACAGTCAATGATCAAGATCTGGGCAAACTGAAAAAATTCACAGAGGACTTTGGACAGGAAGGCTAGGAGGGATAATTAAGCCATACCAAAGCAAAGGAATTGTCATTGTCTCTTCTTTTTGTACCTGTCCCTTTTTCCCCTCTATGTGTCTCATCATAACCATTCACCAGGCTTCGTGGTTTATCGTAAATGGACAAGATCACTGCGCTGTTCTGCCAATTTGATAACCACTAAAAGAGTGGAAGGACTGAGTTTTATTTCATATCAACCAAAAGACATACACACACATGATTGCAAACAAGGTTTTTGAAATGAAGATAATTTATTTTAAGTTTGGGACTAGCTCTTGCATCCTTTTTCCAGTCGGAATAAATCTCACTAATAAATAACCCTTATGTATTCTCTATTTTATATTAAGAAAAAAAAAACAAGCATTTTATAGTGTATACTGTATTTTGTGGAATGTTTAAATCTTGGGCTGGGAGAGTGAAGCGGGCATGAGTTCATAGGATATGTTGTGGTAAAATATGTCATTGTTGTCTCAAGGTGGTGAACGTTTAAGAGTTTTGAGACAGATACTCAGGATGAGAGCTATATTAGACCCTTTTGAAATTCAAGTGCATCAAGTTTCCTACAAAAAAAAGGACATTGATGTTTGTTTACTTATTTTTCATTACAATTAAACACGCTACAAGGGTGGATCACCAATGATGCCAGACCAGCATTATTTTACAATATTCAAGGACTCGAATGCTTTTAATTGCTCTGCACTCAGCTCATGAGTTAGGTTTCTCACAACATACTGTACATATTTTTCATTATTATCAATAGGCATTGCTGGTTATCCAATATAAACTGCAAAAATACTAAGCCTTATGTTAAGAAAAAGTCATTATAAATTTCGGTCAAACAAAACTTAGTTGGACACTGAAGGCTCAGTTGGGGAGATCTTCTTCTTGTATACCTAACAATATGGGAATGTATCTCCAAGCATGAACTTTATGTAGCCACGAGTGGCAGTGTGCACCATGTGCCTTCTAGAGAAGCTGCAAGATTTATTTTTTATTGGTTTATTTCTTAATTGGTCATACTTCTTATATATCCAGTGCTTTGTGAATACAACTAAGAAATGTATGAAACTTTCACATTTCATGTAAGCTCTTTTAGAGATTGTATACAAATGTGTTATTTTGCTCCTAAGGTGTGCAAACTATCTCCTTTAAGTTTTGATGGGGAATATCTCTTACGTTACTGTAAATGTCTATACATATAGCCAACACTTGACCCTTTTCTTTGTGAAGAGGTGACAATGCATAAGAGTTTCTGTTTTTGTTTCAATAATGTAAATAAAAAGTTATAGCTACATAAAAAAAAAACAGTTTCCTTTTGTATCAAATTCAGGACTAATTTTTGTCAAGCATTAACAAAAGGGATATAGAATGATTATCACCTTTTTCGCAATTTCAAAAAACAACCTTACCTTATCAGCGATCATACCTGGTGGCTGGTTGGGTTTGGTGTGAACATACTATGTTTATACCAGAGGCAGAGGTGGGAAGTAACTAAGTACATTTAATCAAGTATTGCAATTGAAAACAATTTTGAGATACTTGTACTTTACTTGAATATTTACATGTTATGCTACTTTGTATATCTACTCCACTACAATTCAGAGGTAAATCGTGTGCTTTTACTCCACTACATGTATTTAATATCTGCAGTTATTTTACAGATTTTGATAAATAATGTGTAATATAATCAACCCTTAAATAAGACTTTAGTTACACCTGGTGTAACATTCACAAGCTACCCTGCAGCATGCAAATTATTTAAAACTAGCTGCACCTTTACCAGCTTTGATCACACTTTAATGCATCACTAATTATAATGAAAACATGTGATATATCTTATTCTGAAATTGACCAATTTGCATAATAAGTAGCCTACTTTTACTTTTGGTACTTTAAGTATATTTTGATGCTAATGCTTTTGTACTTGTATTTGTTTAACCTTTTAAATGCAGGACTTTCACTTGTAAACGCGTATTCCTACACTCATGTACTTCTACTTTTACTCAAGTACAAGAGCTGAGCATATAACTCAACTATACGATTGAAACGGATACGACGAATGAGGAAGCGGCGCATTGCATTGTGGGAGTTGATGTTAAGGCACCTCAAGAAGCGTTTCGTTTGGATTCAGATGAAACCCTGTTAGCTCAAGAACTACATTTACCAAGCACCCTCGTAAAGCGTCTGTTTGCAGTGCACGGTTCGATTTGTTTTGGTTTATACAGACTGCGCTTTGTACCGGGGAGCGAAGGTCCACCGCGTAACTTTAAGGTGGTCGTTACACTTCTTTGACTCATTGCCAAATCTTCCAACTCCTCCTCCCACTTGTTTCGCCTCCCCCTTTGAGGGCCATCGCTTGCCTCATAGCTCCCGTTATTGGACCCCAGAAGCTGGCCTGCTAGTTAGCAAACAAGCTAACGATAGTCAGGTTTCACCCATGTCCTCTGAAGAAGCTTTGAGCTCAACGTTCACGGATTGGCTTTTCATCAATTCCTGGTGGCTCCTTCTGCCATTCATCATGCTTATTGTAGTGGCTGCCTTTATTGTTGCCTTTGTGTTGCTGTTATACATGATATCGCCTCTTATTAGCCCCAAGCCTCTGAAACTGAACGGGGCCCACGTCGTGGTAAGTGCTGCTGACGTTAGTTAGGCTGTTAACGATAGCTAACGTTGTCTCTAATTTTAGCTTTATAGCTAGTTCTCGTTTGAAAGCTATAGCTTATAACCAGCCGTAAGGCTTTGAATGAGAAAAATATATTCTGAGTTGCGAATTTACAATTGCAGTGAACTGTTATGAAAAGTGACACGCCCACATAATGAATTAGGCAACGTTGACATTACAGTTATGCTAACGCTATCTTCCGAACTCACTCAACTCTATTTGCAAGTTTACCCTAACAATAATACATAAACAGTTTAAAACTAATGCATTTACTCCGGCTATCAGAGGTAGAGAAGTAAAAGTCCTGCATTCATTCTTAAGTACCAAAAGTACTCATTATGCAGATTGGACGATTTCAGAATAATATATCATATGTTTTGATCACAACTATTGATGCATTAATGTGTTTATCACAGCTGTTAAAGGTGCAGCTAGTTTGAATTACTTTTTATTGTGCAGGGTAGCTTGTAAATGTCACTCCAGGTGTAACTAAAGTCTTATTTAAGGGTTGATTATATTTCACATACTTAATCCAAATCTGCAAAGTAACTAAATATATTAAATAAATGTAGTGTATTAAAAGTACACTATTTACCTCTGAATTGTAATGGGGAAGAAGTACAATGTAAATACTCAAGTAAATTACAAGTATTTAGAATATATATATATAGAAAAGGTTTAGAATATCAAGTGCTGGTCCACTTAATGTTTTTATAATGGTCTGTCAACAGAGTGCAGTTTGATGTTGACCTTTTGGTTAATAATGTTTTAACCCTTTTCACATTTAGGTGACAGGAGGCTCAAGTGGGATTGGAAAATGCATTGCAATCGAGTGCTACAGACAAGGAGCTTTCATCACTTTGGTGGCACGGAATGAGGTCAGCACAAACCAAATTCCACAAATCATTCCTTTGTGCCTTGCCTCTTAGCAACCTATTTGTTGTTATAGCCAACAAATTTGATGCCAAACGCAGTCAAATATATTCTAAAGGTTAACTGACTCACTTAGGTGAAGGATGTTCTCCACTTGCATGCACTTTATTCTGTGCTAAACAGTTCAGTGAGCATTTATGTTTCTGAAAATTTAACATGTACAATATTCACTTTTTTACTTAGGCGAAATTGCTTCAAGCAAAGAAGGAGCTGGAGAAATTTGCCATCAATGACAAACAGGTATGTGCCATTTATACAATGATAGTTGTAACTGTTAGATATTGTTTTAAAGCATCTTCTATGACTGTACAGTTTACATGTTTATAAAGTGCATAATAGTTGATGCCATTTTGCATTACATTGCATATGATAATGTTTAATTTCCTTACTCAGGTGGTGCTCTGCATATCAGTGGATGTTTCGAGTGATTACAGCCAGGTGGAAAGTGTGATAAAACAGGTAACGTTACTCTCTTGGCAACAGAGGAACATCTTGGGTTCCTTTTAATAATTCAGTCCTTAAGTGTATTTTTCCTTTTGTGCAGGCTCAAGAAAAGCTCGGCCCCGTCGATATGTTGGTGAACTGCGCTGGTTTAGCCATTTCTGGAAAGTTTGAGGACATCGAAGTGGACCGTTTCAAAGTAGGTACCTCGGGCTGAGGCCAAGACACGGCCATGATGTTTATGTTAAGACAATAAGCTACTGATTTTAAGAAGTGTTAAAAAAAAGAATATAGTTTGTGAATAGGGCCATAACTTTTCAAGTTATTATGAGAATTATAATAATAATAATAATACATTTATTTTGTAAGCACTTTTACAGGTGCTCAAAGTCACTTTACAGAAGTATTAAAAACAAAAAAAAGAACAACAATTAAATATAGTAAAAATCACATTAAAATCGAGCAATAAAACAACAATCCCACATTAAAAGCCAGTTTGAAGAGGTGAGTTTTTGTACGTTTTTTTGAATGTGGTGAGGTCAGTGCATTCTCTATTTAACACACTTACTAACAATACTAATAGTTACATATAGCCATACTACCAGTTTTGTTCTGTTAATATACATACAAAAAACAATTCCCTACCCCACCAATGGGATGTAATGTGTTATTTTACAAAAATCGACTTAATCTACATCTACAGGACCAACCTTGTTATAATATGAGTGAATTGTGGCCTCTTCCAACAGAAATTGATGGAAGTGAATTACCTTGGCAGCGTTTACCCAACGCGGGCCGTCATAACCACGATGAAGGAGCGGAGAATGGGCCGCATCTTGTTCGTGTCCTCCCAAGCCGGCCAGATCGGCCTGTTTGGATACACTGCCTACTCCCCATCCAAGTTTGCCCTGCGTGGCTTAGCTGAGTCTCTGCAGATGGAGGTGAGTTTTTGTGCGCTTGAACAAATACAGATTTGCACAGGTTTCCTCTGTACACCAAGGCAACATGCTGCAACTCAAAGCACCTTTACAATAGTTAAAATAATTAGCTAATTATATTTTCTGATCGCTTTGCTGCTGAGTTGCTTGTGCTGATGTGAGACCCAGTCTATCAAAAGGGGAAACTTGTACTTAACAGTATTTCCTTTTTGTGTAAAAGGTTGATTGTTGTAGTTTATCATCAATGTCAAATGGTAAGACATATTGTTCAGTGAGTGTTGCTTTTCTTCTACTCCAGATAAAGCCTTACAACATCTATGTGACTGTGGCCTACCCCCCTGACACTGACACTCCAGGATTGGCTGAGGAAAATAAGTCCAAGGTAAATATTTCTTTAAAAAACAAAAACCGTTTACATAATTAATTTCCCATTCTGCTCTATTTAAAGCATATTCCTTTCCTTTTTTACTCTGCTAGCCTCTAGAGACCACATTAATCTCTGAAACCTCTGGCGTGTGTCAACCAGACCAAGTAGCCAAAATCATTGTTCGGGATGCAGTGGTAAGAAAGACATTTCACTTCCCACTAACCCACCATGTTTCTTGTCCAGTGCATGGATAATCTGTTGTTGATTTATCTGACTGTCCCTTATCTTCTTTGCTCTTGCAGCAGGGGAACTTCAACTGCTCTGTGGGACCCGACGGCTACATGTTATCTGCCCTCACCTGTGGGATGTCACCTGTCACCTCCATCACAGAAGGTCTCCAGCAGGTAAAGCCATGGACATCATGTTTGTCACGTTGACTGGAGTGGTGCTGTTATTATTGTGCGAGTTTCAAATTCTAAAGTCCATTTATCTTCTGTTCACAGATTGTTACCATGGGGTTATTTCGGACTATCGCCCTCTTCTACCTGGGGAGTTTTGATAGTATTGTTCGCCGCTGCATGATTCAGAGGGAGCAGTCGAAAGCAGCTGACAAGAGGGAGTGACAGCAGCCTTACCTTATTCACAGCTCCTCCTCCACCCCCCCATCCCCTCCCCTCCTCCAGCTGTTCAAGTGCACAACTGTAGGTGGAGGAAAGGTCAGGCTTTGAGTGTACTTCTCATATCAGCAGATATGATTTAGAGTGGCAGATGTTTACTATTTGCTTGTCCAGTTACACAACTCCTCCATAGACTTCAGTCATTCTCATTATTCTATCCTCTCTGAGCATTCCAGTGACTTTTCAGTTTAATAGTCCACCTGCTTCTTTTTCAGGGAGCAGCCTTACTTTAAGGGAATGGGGGCAGACTAAACATCCCACAGCCCTGTTCTGAAGTAGGCAGGCTTTTTGAACCATTCACTAGATGTCAGGCCTCCACTTGCACAGTGCTGTTTTTTGTTTGTTTTTTTCGCACAAAGAGGAAAATCAACACACCGTCTGTCGGACCGGTTGAGCCAAAAAAATAAATAAAATCCCTCCCACCAGGGGTTATTGTGAAAACCAGGATGGTAACTCCCAGCTTTTATCTTCACATTTCATGTATTACAAAGGAAGGTCCACATGTTAGAATATCTCAGTTTGGTCTAAATAGGCCCTTATTCTCTACCTTTTCATACCAAAAGTCTTTGCAGGCAAAGCACTTTACCTCTGTTTAAAACCAGGTTGAGACCCTCTGTGTTTGATCTGAACCAAGTTTAGATTGAGAAAGAGAGAGAGAATGTGTGATGTGTTTTAAAATGTTACTAATACAAAAACATAATTCCTAGAAACAAATAATATTTCAACATTTCAGATGTAGTTTTTTGGGATAATATATATTTGGGTGCATGATTGTGTGTGTTTTGGGTTAGCTGTGACTGAGCCAAACCCCCAGGGGGAAAAAAGCCATTCAATTTTATCATCTCTGGAATAAACGCACCAAATTATTTTCCTTGGCATCCTATCTTATTTCATTGAGAAAGGAAAGCAGGTACTACTGGTTGAAGCCACGACATAAAAACATGAAGAGGCAGCAGGGCCAGCACTGGTAATGTCACTCTTCACCTGTGAATATGACCAGAGTTTAATACACATTTTCTCATGAAATATGTGAAAGGAAGCATATCATTATTACATGAAATGTGTCCGTGCACATATTCAGCCACCCCAGCCAGTCAAGATCCAAGTGGGATCCATCATTTGTTGGGGCGGTGTCAGTCAGGGCCGGGCAAGACTTGCAGGTCGAGTCATGTCCCTGTAGGTCTAGTGAGGGCGCTAGAGATTTGTTTTTACAAAAAGGCCGAAATAGCAGAGGGACTAACAGTGAAGTGTTATCCTCGTCTTTCTGATTTTGACCTCCTGTCACGCACAGTTGGGGCTCTGCAGCTCCCTAAATGACAATATTCATTCCCTCCTTGAACAACCTTGTATTCACCACATGTGTTTCCATATGTTTTGCATATAGAGGGAGAAAAGTACAGTGTCGACTCTTGCAAGTCTTTCTTCTGTCCATCACAAACGGGGAGAATGTACTTTATAACAAAGCATACAAATCAGAACATATTTTTAAATACACCAATATTTGAATGCCAAAAATGTGTTGAGACAATTTCTGTAGATGCAATGCATTTGTGTGAGATTTTTTTTGATGTTGCTGCTTCGTTGATGTGAGTTAGATTGTTAAAGCTGTGGCGCAGTGTGGGGACCCATTCCCAGCCTTAAGATATGCTACTACTGAAAAGCTAATGCCATAAGAATGCACCTGTCCACAGAACTATGTGGCTCAACCCACATGTGGTTTACCCAGTTCATTTATTACGTTATCTTTAGTACTTTCACTGTAAAATGCCAACTGTTCTTGTGTATTTTGTCCATTTCCAGTCTTTGTATGACAAAAAAAGAAGCCTGGCAGAAATTCAAGTTATGAAAGTGAGAATGGATGACTCATGTTTGATGATGTTCTCATTGGAAATTGGTTAACGGCATGCTCTCCTGCACTCGAGCTTTTCGCAATTGTACATTTATTGCTTTCAAAGGTTGTCTTTTACATTTAAGGTAGCAAGACATAGTTAATTGAACATGTAGCCCATATAAAAGCAGTTTTGTTTTAACCTATGAGCTATGCAAATGAAGCCTATGCTTACAATATGTTGGAACATAGAGTGAAGATTTATGTTATGTAACCGTCAAGCTAGTTAGCCCTTATTTAATGGTGTCATCATCAGATACCCAATATGAGTATAAAACGTGAAAATCATAATGCACATTTATTTCCTTTTTTTTCCCTCTTGAATTTTTCTTCTGCCAAAAAACTTAACTAACACCTTCACCTTGTGTGCCATGAAAGAAAATGTGAGAAGTGGAACGTTTCTTTGTCTTATTTTCTTACATGACAAACTAAATAAATACCTGTGAAAAACAATCTAATTCCTAGTCTTAATCTTTCAGTTTCTTAAATTGCTTTTGATTTCATTCTTTGTCACAAGTTCACAACCATTAACTATTTACTTTTCATAGCTGCAGACGTCTTTGGCTTTCTCAATACCATATCGCTGACCTGGGTTTTTCAGAAGGGTACGTGGCCTGTGGGAATGTAAGTATTCCGTTTGAGGAAATTAGATTTTAATCTTCCATGAGAAAACTTTCCAGAGCAGCATCTCTCTCAGATTTACAGAACACAGATTGTGGATGCTTTGTTTGTCCCTTCAGAGAATGAGAAGACATGCTGGACAGATAGAGGAGACTAGGTAGGGAATCAAAAGAACACAGGGAAATTGTATACAGGTACATCAATTGTGTACTGCAAGGTTAGATCTCCATCCACAAGGGGGTGGCTGGACCACATCAAAGAAGCAAGGCATGTCTGACTGCTCCTCATGAATTAACTAGGATCCTCTTAGAGCTTTTCTTGAAAAAAAATTGGTTTTGGATCTAAAAGCAGTGTCAGATTAGATTTGAGTGGATTTAAGTCGTTTAAATTATGCTTTGCACATGCAATCACCAGAATAATGTCTATTCATGATTTTTAGTGCAGTTCACGTGTACTAGGAGTCTCCGAGCGCAGCCAAAGGAATTACGTGCGTAGCTGACGTCAGGAATACCTCACTAGCAGCACTGGCGGTGAGCAGGGAGCTTCTGCGGACGATATGTGGAGCAATCGTGCAAGAGGAGTCAGTCCGACCTTGTCTGGCTCACAGTCCTGCGACTGGTTGTGCGTAAACGCTGCTAAAATAGTTCGCGGTGTTTGAAGCCCCTTCCGGTGCGAACAACTTTGGCCCTCATTCATGCTTTTATTCGCAACACATCAGCGTCTGGTGCACAGGAATAGATCAGCACCACTCCAACCTCTTCCGCATATTGGATTTCAATGCAAAGAGAAGGTCGCCAACGTCTCTCCTAAGGATTCGGGAAATGAAGACTGCTTCTGACACGTACTCACTATGTTTTAACTTTTCAAACGTTTTTTTCTGCGCATTTTTGATTAAGTGATTTCCTTCAACTCGCGAAGCATTTTCTCCCTGTGTGGGGATTACTCGTTGCATTGCTTCTTTTTTAACACAACCTATAGTTTTGGGTGAGCTTGTGCTGTGTACAATACAGTGCAAATATTCGATTACAATGTATTTATTTTAGGACAGCCTCTGCCCGTAGAAAGTGCCAAATTAAGACGGAATGGCGAACGAGTGTAATCGCAACATTGTGGAGAAGTATATCTGCCATAAACTCTCAAAACGGGGCTTCGCGTTTGGCTTCGATGATGTCCGGGATGAAGAGGCTGATAATAATGGGTCGATAGTGGTCCCTGCACCGACTTTGGTCCGCCGGTGCCGTGAAGCCAGCACCGGGCCTGACAGCGAGAGCACCCCCCAGCTGTGCAGACGGATCCCCCAGCCCGACCCGGCCGTCGAGATCCACAGAGTCCTGCGGGAGGCTGGGGACGAACTTGAGAGACTGTATCAGCCGGACTTCACGGAGATGTCTCGGCAGCTCTATCTCACCTCCACCACGGCGCAGAGGAGATTCTCCGAGGTGATAGACGAACTGTTCCGGGACGGGGTGAACTGGGGCCGGATTATCGCTTTCTTCGAGTTCGGGGGCACGGTGTGTGTGGAGTGCGCCTCCAAGCAGGAGATGACATCGCAGGTGGACAACATCGCGGAGTGGATGACAGAGTATTTAAACGGACCTCTGAGCAGCTGGATACAAGATAACGGGGGATGGGTAGGTCTGATTCCGTGTCGTTGAGCGTTTTGCAGATGTGTGACACGGCGGCGCAAAAGTCCTCTTTTACCCTGTCTAAAGACGTTACAGTCAATACATTCACCTTATACATGTTTAATTGAGATGACATCGTATATTCTGACATTACCTAATATAACCCAACATCAAAACCACAGCTATAGTTGATTAATACACATCTATTCCTCTAGATGTGCCCATTACGCACCACAGCGCCAACGTTGGACATGTTCGGCCTCACTTATGAGCTGCTCTGATTGGATGTTCATGATGGCTGTTAAGCTTCTTTGACCAATCAGACCGCGTGCTCTGTCACACCTCCCTACGCTCTATCGTTAGACCTGCCCCTGTAGGAGAGGCAGTGACAGCTTTGCAGCTGTCATGGAGCAAAAGGGACAGCCCACTTTGTTTGAGGGAGGGAAAAAAGCTTATATAAACTGTATGTAATGCATCGAAGTATGAATCACTTTAATGACTGTTACAACATGTACCTAATTATATATAAAGCTCTATGCTGCAAAGTGGTCCAGTGCTGCTGATGAGATGTGTTAGGTCATAGTTGCTTGATGAGGTCAGATGCTCGTCACCAAACAGAAAAGTATTGGATTAATGTGTTTAGGGTTCTGGGCAGGGCTCAGCTATCGGAGCCATTTTCTGCACATCTAATGATGCATAAACCTTATGTACAAATGAGGAGAGATATCTAAACCCCTGCCCGTACACATGATAACATAACAGAGACATTAAAAGAAAAATAGTGTGCAACATAATATCCACTTTTACAACAATTCCTCTTTCCCACAGCCAGCAAAGGTCACACCCCTCTCTGTGCTCATCGACAAATGATTAAACTAATTCACGATGTATTAGCCTTAAATTAGCAAAGGTGCCCCTAATGAGAGCATAACATTTGTGCTGGTTGGTAATTTAGCCGGAAGGTATAAGAATTGGGAATTTGTGTGGGGGGGAGGCATCATCAATGATTCATATTGAACATTTCATCTCAAAGGGAAGGACCATTTAACATTCCTCTTGAGTCTGCCTTGCCCCTGGAGGTGCAGGTTGTGCCACATATCAAAGGCAAGCAACAGAGGGAGGGCCCTGCAGGAACACAGCGTTAATCTGCAGCCCCTGTGTTTAACATGCAGTCCTCTGTGCATGTAGGTTGGGACTCTTTTGTCTGCTTTTCTAGACCTGGGCCTTGAAGCCGGTGCAGGCTGGGCTGCTGAGATTCCAGCTCGAGGTCTCTGGAGCCTGTGCCCACTTTACAATAATGTAGGTCATCATAGTCTGTGTTTTCCAGCTGGGTGGAGATGGCTGTATCTCTGCTGCTGCTCTGCTTCCACTGGAGAGACAGAGTGTACAGTTTATTAATCCAAAGGATTATTCAGGATTATTTGAAAGCGCATGTTTCCACTTTGGGTCATTTTAAAGGATTTCTCCCTTTCAGCATTGAGGAAACTATATCTAAATGATTTCTCAAACTAAACTATATAAAAAAACGGTAGTATTGGAGCTTGTGGTTTTATTGGCTCTAATGTTTTGATCTCCAGACTGATAAGAGTCTAAGAGACACTGATGTTGATTTATATATTAATTTGAATGCTTGTCAGGTTGGGGATTTCCTGAGGTCTGTGTGTGCGTGTGTGTTTGTTTTTCAGTTACCTGACATTTAATAACTGACACAGCAGACACAGAGCTTTCTCTGTGCTCGAGACTGGTTTTGTGAAATTTGGCTTCTCCTTTTTTTCTTATCAACTTCTTGTGTTTGAAATATAGAAAAGTCACTGTGTCATGCAGTGTGCCAATGGGGGATTTTCCCATGTTGTTGGTAGGTACTATTAAATACTGAAGAAAATAAACTGCATTGTTTTGGGATAGTTATGCATCCACACCCCAGATTGCTGGGCTTTGTTTTACACACAAAGCCCAATGAGGTTTTAGGGCTGTAGCCAGGATTTTAGAGATAGTGAGGTAATGTGTCCTTTAAAAAAACTCTGAGCAGCAGCGAAACATAACACATGTTTTACTTATTTTAATCTTTCATGATATTTAGTCTTCTCTGTAACTTGATTTCTACAGCTTCTTTGCATTGCCAGGAATGACATTTGTCTGGTAATAGTGATTCCCTTTTTCCTTTTAGAGTAGTAAAATGCAAATATATTGAATCTAAATATAGGTGAAACTCCCATTCATACCAACCACACGTTACCTTTTTAATTGCAGGACATAAACATCCCTTATTGCTAAAATTAATTCCAAGAAAAAGCAAGGACATGACCTCGGCGTCCTCAATGGTGCTACAAGGCTGCCATTGTTTGGGTGTTATTTGGTTTTAGTGTGAAAGCTTTTTATGAAGAAACCAAATGTTAATATACTTCCCATCCACTTTGGGTCGCACATTTCAGAGGTTGCTTTTGGGTCAAAAACATTGCATTCACTTCGCCCCCCAGCTGCCAGGGGATGATGCTTTTGTCTCTGGGAGGGTACAGACTATTATTTTTCTTGATTGGGTTCCTGCAGCTTTGATGATGTGGACATAAAATAAACATAGTGATATGTGAGTTTAGACAAGTTGTTTTAGTCACTTACACTTTCCATTGAGTGATTTTATGCAGAGGTGAGCCTCGTGCTTACCCGTGAAACAAAGGTGGAGGCTAATCAACCTATGACTGACATTTTGACATGTGGAAAGAGCTTTATATCAGCAACCCTCTGTTTCCTGTTGTTTTTTAGACAATTTGTGCCCAAAGTAGTTTAGTACCCACTAAATGTTGTTGAGTCTAGGCATAACAAGTGGTGAGTCAAATACACCTTAAGTTAAACAACTGCATTTTAGACATAACAAAACTGTGACTGCATTTGCACACAAAACACAGCTGAGCGTGAAATAACTCCCTTTCTGCTCTGATTACTTCCCACACACCCGGATGTAAAACACTGTCATTGCATTGTCCTCAACGCTCAGTTTTTTCCACCTGCAGCCTATGAATTCATCCTTTGTGGAGGCAGAAAATTGCACTCATCAGTGGACGATTGCGTTTTGGCTGCTGCCTGACCCACAAAGTGGTGCACCTGTGTTTATTTACAGGTCATTTTAGTAAATACCAAGTGATTGAACAAAGTGGCCGACTTCTGAAATAACATGCTTTGACCTCAGACATTTGACTGGCGGGTTGAGGGGGCGGCACACAGCGAACAACAGTGGTTTCACAACTTTGGAAGGCTAACAGCCATTCTCAGCAACCATTGGATGGATTCCAGTGAAATGACCTTTATGGCCTACTTCCTCTAAAGCATATTTAAGGTGAAACGTGAATGGCCTAATACCTGAAAATCTAATGGCATTCCCATCATTTATGTTTTGCTTGCTGCTTATTAGAAAATGTTTGCATGTTAACACCTTACACAGAGATGGAAAGCATGGAACAGATACATACGTTACATCAGCATGTCAGCATTGTCTTTGGGAGCAAGCTGACATTAGCATTTAGCCCTGTGTAGCTAGCATGGCTGTGGACATATCTTCTTTTCATGTGGTAGACAAGACAAAGGAGTGAAATCACCAGATTTCTTTTTGCTTTTGAAAGTCTCAGACAACAGGATCAGGTGTCTAAGGAATGCTGCGATCCAGGTGGCCTATTTCTCTGTGTCACAAGTGTGTGTGTGTGTGTGTGTGTGTGTGTGTGTGTGTGTGTGTGTGTGTGTGTGTGTGTGTGTGTGTGTGTTTAGGAAGAAGACAATGTAAGTTGGGTTGGGTCCATCCTGTGGGGGATTCCCTGACCACAATCTGTTAGCCGACGGGTGGGACCTGCATGTTACTACAGTGTTGCAGGCATATGGCTGCGCCCCACTACTCTTGTTGAGGCTGAGCGGATCTGGGACAAAGAGGAAGTCATTAATCTCCATATAGGTGACATGTCGGCAGAGTAGAGGCGGAACACAAAAAAATAAGCAAACTCTCTCACAAAGGAGATACATGCAACCACTGGCAGAAAAACTGAAATAAATCCTGGTGATATCTCACTTACATCCAATTTGTGTCTCCCAGATGCAACTGTAATCCGTTAAACACAAGTCAATACTTTCTGCGCCAACAAACAAGTCATGATTGATCCATCCGTTCTGAGCCAGTCACAGCCCGTTGTTTCCTTTTTCCATCTGTTAATTTGTAGTTTTTTATCAGGCTGGCCTCACAAAATGAGTGTGTGGGACAGACTCTGCTTTCTTGTTTCTAGCAATCAGTGGGATAAATACACAATTACTCATGCAAATACCATTTAGGGGTTTTCCCTCCCACTCATCATTTCAAAACACAAAGAATAACAACTTAGTTTCACTGCTGAGGAAGCAAACATGTCTCTACCTAACTGAGTTTTGGAGTTTGTTATCTCTTGATGTGGACTGTTGGCTCTGCAGTGGAGACCTTGCACCACAAAAGAGCTCAGTGTGGCAAGAAGCAAGCCAAGGTTTCCCCCCCCCGAACTGAACCCCTTTTGCAGCGCAGGCCTCCATCGTCGCCATCTGCCACTGTGTTTACACCCATCAGCCAGGCAACTGTAATCTCAGTAACAGTTCCTACTGACGCAGGCAGCTCTGGGCTGTTAACTCTCTGAAGCCATCTGAAATAAATACTTTCTTTCAGGAACAGTCCTTAAGTCATCTCAAGCCTCTCTGTTATCTGAGTAGATCCTTAAAGCACGAAGACCTATGCTCCACATATTGAGTCCTCTGTGTGGAATACTTTTAAAAGCAGCTTTAATTATTATATATTTATGTATATGTTTCATAGCCATTATCACCAAGAAACTAGTTTATTTCTGCTTTGCTCATCAGCTTAAACTCTTTCACTACATAGAGTAAGGTTTTGTTGCAGCTGGATACGTTGCTA
The DNA here is from genome assembly GCF_000735185.1 of Notothenia coriiceps. Lineage (NCBI taxonomy): Eukaryota > Metazoa > Chordata > Actinopteri > Perciformes > Nototheniidae > Notothenia > Notothenia coriiceps. The sequence continues at coordinate 91,076 of NW_011360233.1, read as the reverse complement.
TGAATAATTCAGATATTTATTCAAAATATCATCTGCAATTCCTCTTTTTTTCTGAGAATAAAATCAAGTTGATCGTCAGACATGCTGTCTGTCCTAATTATAGAGAAGGCTGTTATCATGAAGACTCACTGTCTCTGCTAAACTTAAGTTCACCCAAACAAAGGATTTGTATGATACTGTTGACTGGAACGTAAGGTCGGACATCGGGTTTTATATTTTTTTCAGCTTGACATGACACTCCTTGCTTTTATGTTATGTTTATAGCATCTTTACCATTCCAAACATGCCAAGCATTTCATGACAGTGCACCTTTGTTGTGAATGGAAATCATTTTAACAACATGGTTTGCACAGAAATATTTTATTGTTCCTGGAATATCATTCTGGTCCTTTGTGAGTGCTGTGGCTATTTCCACAACCCCTCTTCTCTCCAGAGACCCTCCACCCTGTCCGGTGTGCTTATTTCTGGGCATCCCTCAGGAGAGGCGGAGGAATGTCTGCTGGGAAGCAGCGGCTGTGAATAAATAATAGAGACGACCTGGGTTTTTCTTTCCTGAGTGTCCGATGAAGGTTGTGTGCGATTTCGCCGTATGACGATAATGTCAGCTGCTTCATTCACAAACCACTGAAGGCGGTTTGTGTGCAGACGTGTGTGGTTTACTTATGGTGGGTTTATTTTGTCTCTTTTTCTCTTAATTTGCCTCTAGGGCCATGTGAGCCTGCAGATTGGTGTTGGTGAATTCAGCCATGTGATTGTGTTTGCTTTTATTGTTTTGTTCAAATCCGTAATCACCTCAACCTGCTGTTTCCCTGTTTCATGAGAGACATGTGCCTGAGCTGTTTAAAAGCACTATCCCAGTCAGAACACACACTGATGAATTATATATGGAGGAGATCAACTCGGACACTAAATGGATGTCCCTCAAGTAGAACCCCAAAGCCTGTCTGCACTCAAGTCGAGAGATTACCTCTTGTTTTTCACTCTTTTTTCTTATCCTCTTTCTTGCTATTTCTGTCTCTTACCCAGCTACAATGGACCAACTAATAAACATACATACAAACACACACACGCACACACACACACACACACACACACACACACAGCAGCAAA
>NW_011360233.1:89600-89840 GCF_000735185.1 Notothenia coriiceps | reverse complement strand
ACTTCACCTCACACTACACACACACACACACACACACACACACACACACACACACACACACACACACACACACACGCACACACACCACTATCTCTCTCTCAAACACAGGCACACACACACACACACACACACACACACACACACACACACACACACACACACACACACACACACACACACACACACACACACACACACACACGCACATACACGCTCTATCTCTCTCTCACACATACACAC